>NW_027257835.1:0-20395 GCF_043159975.1 Macaca nemestrina
TACCTGGGAGAGACACTCCTTGCTAATCACGTCTGGATTAACGGATGTGCTAAAAGCATCTCTTCCAACAGAGACACAGACTGCAAACAGGAATGCCATGAACACCTTCCCCAGATAACCCAGTCCTCACCCATCCACCCCTCAGGAGGTCCCCAGACAAGTCCAATAAGGAAATCACCCCACAGCAGATTCAGGTGCAGGCAGTGAGGGTAGTGGCGTCAGGGAATTCCGCCGTAAACCTTGGCAGCACGCAGGGAGGTGTACCCAGCTGGACAGGTGAAGTCAGAAGTGCAGGATGATCTGGCCATTCCAAATGAGCAGGGCATAACAATTTTGTTAAAATGAAACCCAGCCTTTGAAAAGGCCTGGACTTCCCACAATGTGTGGTATTTATAGTGTGGACGGCACTGTAGAGAAGTTATCAGAGGGTTCACGATGGCAAGATCCACGGAGGCTCTGCCATGTGCCAGGCATGAGACAACAATTCACACAAAACACCTCATTTCACCCTACACAGAGTCCACAGACTGTTCCACAGTCTCCCAGGTAAGAGTTGGTGCATCTCTGCTGAGCTACTTCTGACTTCATCCTTTCTCAACTGCTTCATGTTTCACCCTACACAGAGTCCACAGACTGCTCCACATTTCACCCTACACAGAGTCCACAGACTGCCCCACATTTCACCCTACACAGAGTCCACAGACTGCCCCACATTTCACCCTACACAGAGTCCACAGACTGCCCCACATTTCACCCTACACAGAGTACAGAGACTGCTTCACAGAATACTACCAAAGGGGACCATCAAATGATCCCCAAGAAGTAATGAGCGCCTTAAAAGTAAGAAAGCCAACCTCCTCCCCCTCTATTAACTTCCTCTCCTCATTTCCGCGGAACCAAAGAAATATGAAGGGCCAGTGACGCCCCACTGAAGAACGCTCTCCTGGTGGTTACACTCTGTACATAGGGAGCACAACCCTGCTCCGTGCTGCCTGAGGCTACTATTCTATACTACACTAGTACGATCTGTTTGTTCTATTCTATACTATTCCATTCTCTATGATAGAATACTACAGCTTCACTCCATACTATAAAATGCTGTACTATCTGTTCTATTCTATTCTATTTTCTTCTATACAGAAAGGAGTTAGCCAGCTTGCTTTAGGCAGACAGTAAGGGAAGGGTCCCAGAGAGCCTCCAGCCCATGTTTTGTGCAGATAGGGGGACTTGCACGGGGGGCCCTCCTAAACATGCTCACAGCAGACTAAAGGTCCCCATGCACACGAGGGAATGGGGTGGAACCACCAGATATTTGCTCCTTAGACAGCGAGACCAGCCCCATCAGCTTCTATATAAAAGCCCTTGTAGTCAACTGGGAAGGGGGCGACCAGCAATCTGCTCTCAGGACCCCTCTTTTCGCTGAGAGCTTAACTTTTAGCTTAACGAGTTCCACTGCACTCACTCTTCGATGTCCCCGTGCCTGTTTCTTCCTGGTCATGAGACAAGAACCTGGACCCAGCTGAGCTAAAGAGCAAAACTCCTGCATCAGTGCTACAGAACACTATCCTCTCTGTTCTGTGCCATGCGACTCTACTATTCCACACCACACTACGTAATATTAATACTATGCTGTGTGTTCTAATCTAGATTGTATTATGCTATGCAATACTAATCATTAGTTCAACTGAATACTCTACAATACTATCCCACTTGTTCTATTCTAGACCATGTAATACGATTTTTCCTATTGTATACTACACTACATAATGTTACACTGTTTCTTCTATTCTATGCTACCCTATATAACATTATGCTATTTGTTCTATTCTGCGCTACTCTATATAATTCTATTCTGTTTGTTCCATTCTATACAATACCTTGCATCATTTTACCATGTTCTACGATACAAGAGTAGAGTCAGTTATACTTTCATAATCTTTTCCAAGCTCTTACCCAGTAAGAAATGTGATGTTTTACTATGCCTCACATAAATGCACATTTCATGATAATCAATGCCATTTCCTATGGTTGTAGAATTCTGTCTCTATGATTCTACTGATACGGCTTCTTTGGGCTTTTCTTTAAGTCCTTTGCAGTGTCTGGTTTCCTAGTGAAAAGATGACTAAGGTCCCGATAAGATCCTACAAAACCAGCATTCACACAGGCTCACCTGTGTGCACACTGCTGGACTCCATGTTGAAGGAGTGACAGGAAGACAGACGGCTGTTGGTGGATGGAAGGCAACAAGCACAGAGTAGATTCCAGAACTGAGACATGTACCAAGGCTCTGGCACAGCTGAGGGTCGATCCCAATTCTAGCCTCTCACAGAAAGGCAGAGGGGACTTAGCACAAAGAGCACGGAACTTTGCTTTAATAAAGCAAATGCTTACCATCCACTGTGAGGAGCTCAAGGAGAAATGGCAGTAGGCTCTACTAATGATACTGCTTTAAAAAATGGAAGGGAGAGGGTACATTTTCACATGGGCCATGTGGAAAGTTGGCTGGACCTGCCGCTGGACCTGACACTGGACCTGCTGCTGGACCTGCCCCTGGACCTGTCGCTGGACCTGCCGCTGGACCTGTTCCTGGACCTGATGCTGGACCTGCCGCTGGACCTGATGCTGGACCTGACGCTGGACCTGCCCCTGGACCTGCCACTCGGTCTGCTACTGGACTGCTAACAAATGCTGCAGATTTTTATGTAGAAAAAAGTACAATGCGTCTGAGAGCAGCTGTCCCAGCTCTGGATGAAGCCGGCAGAAAAAGGAAGCAGCAGAGACGCTGGTATCATTCAGTGGGCAGAGTCAATGACCCTCCTCTAAGTCCAGCAAAGCTCAACCTGCATGTCTGCAACTAGAAATACCAATCATAAGCCAGACCTCCTGGCAAATACCATTGACCTGCTGTAATTCTGTGTGGTGTATTATGTCCCATGTACAGGAAATCATTCACAAAGCCTTTAACCAGGAAGTACTAACATGACTTTTAATGCAATATAACAGCTTTGCACCCATTTAACATATATTTAACCCCAGTGGTATATTTAAATATATATTTTATAGAACATCAGGCATGTTTACCTAATGGCTCGAACTTTCACAATGTCTCTCTCCCTGAGAGGACAGCGGAGGATCCCATGCACTGTCTCCAGGAACATGCCCCTCCCAGAGAGGATTCACAAATCAAATGTGCACATGCATGCATGCACAGACACATATCACACACACACACACACACATGGACACGCACACCTATATGCAATACATACATTCACACATGCACACACGTTCACATAATCACATAATACCACCACATAACAGATGCGTACACATACACACAACACTCAAACACACGCACACAAACATACAACATTCAAACACACACGCACAAGCATACACACAACACTCACACACACATGCATATACATACACATTCTGACACACATACATACGTAAGTGCGTAGACATAACATGCACAAATATACATGTATAACTATATACACATGAGCATCCATGCATGCCTACTTGCACATATGTGCAGTCGTGCCTAAACATGTAACACATGCACACACATACATGCAACACAAATACACATGCACACATATACACATGCATGCACATGTACATTACACACAAAGGCACACATACATGCACAACACATATACATGCAATACACACTTTCATACACATAAATGCAAACACACATACATATATACATCCCTCAAAGACCCCATTATTCAATTCTAAACAAAGTGGTTTATCCCCCAAATGTACCTTCCCGTAATTAAGAAGCTCTACTGCACATTTCTTGTTTCAAATAATGAGGTCTCACACACAGCACACACACATTTATACTCCAATACGTGTGAACATATAAATAGAAATAGGCACACGTGCACGAAGACCCTCTTCTGTAAAGGTATTCTCAAACTTGAACTGAACGAATTCTGCTAGTTATAGTCAGAGTCAGCAAAGATATATATTTGACCTCGGAATGAATATACTCGTTCTTTTCGTTACCCCTGGCAACAGCAAGAATGTAAAACAGTTGTGCGATATCATGTCACTTATTCAATCCCACTTCCTGGGATCTGACCCACTTGGAATAGCGTTTCTGTCTGAGTGATTTCCTTCTGACTAAAATCATGAGACAATTCCTTCTCTTCCTGCTTTCTCTTTCCCAGGCCTTTTCACTGCCCTTTCGTCATCTCAGAAATAAATCATACTTGTCAAAATGGAACGCAAAGAAACAGCCTTAGGAGAGAATCCCACAATGGAATGGACCCAAGAGAGGAAAAAATATTCTTTTTGAAAATGTACAAAAGGAAAAGTCAAGAGGCCTGGGTTCCCTCTCATGACAGAAACAGACGTCAGCATAGCAGGTCGCTCAGCACAGTTCAGCTCTGTGTATGAAACAGAGATTCTAGTCCTTGTCCCTGTTTCAAGCTCTGTGTATGAAATAGATTCTAGCCCTTGTCCCTGTTTCATGATGTTGCAGTGAAGGTAACAAAACAGACAAAGGGCACAGGCTGCAGAAAAGGATTTTAAAAGGATGACTTTTAAAATGTGAGCCTGCTTTTCAAGGGCACAATGAGGACATTTTCAAGTATATTAAAGCTGATTTATAAGAGATAGGTATAAAGACTCTACAAGGTCGTTAGACTTTAGACTTACAAAGAAAACAAATCACATTCTCCTAGCATCACCAGTCAGGTGTTCCACAAATACTAAGAATAGCCACTGCAACGGGGTCCACTATGAGGGGTCAAAACATAACCCATGAAGCATGGCCGAGAGCTCCTATAACCTGATTTCTAGGAATCTAATTTTAAACATCCTCACAGCTAGCACATCACAAAAATACAGAGCTCCAAATGCTGTAACACAAGTGCTAACAACACCTAGCCAAAAATATACGAGGCATTTCAGGCAAAAATCCCAGAATCAGAAGAACACAAGTTTTCTAAGTTCTTCAAAAGCTGGTGCTGGTTGAGGCTCTTCTGCAGACTTCAACAAAAGACACGCTAGAATTAGCCATTGACGGTAACCCTGAGTCAACACGCACAGTGTTCAGAAAAGCACAAGGCCTGCTCCGGCGTGAGACCCCTGGGAACTTTCTCTGGACCGCACCGAGTGGACGACTTTGAGAACTCAAAATAACTAACAACCAGTCCATGAACAGAGAAAGAAGACTGCAGCCTCCCTGGGGACCTGGCTCCATGCCTGCCCCCTTTCTTCCGGATACCTTTGCCCTTCCTGGCTCCCTCCTCCACCTGGAGATGCTCTGGGTTCAGGCCCCTCTCCAGTTGTGTCTCGGTCCACAGCTGGCTACCTGTGTGAAGCACCAGGCCTTGAAGGACCATCTCCACCTGCTTCCTGCACTTCCCACCCACTTCCACCATGACACCCAGGCTCTGGCTGCTCTCAGGGATCAGGGCCGCCAGGCTCCCCTCACAGGCTCCAACTGGAGTCCTGCCCCCTGGTTTTCAGCAACACTTGGGACTTTCTCCTGGAAACTCTCAGCTCTGGGCTTTAGTGAACTGCGCCATCCAGCTCTTCTCTGGACTCTAAGCAGGGCCTTCTCTGGGTCTTCCAACCCTTCCTCCATTTCCAAATGTGGGCTTTCCTTTGGCCTCCTCTCTCCAGACATGCACGCCTCACACTCTGGCTACTTGACCTGCACTTCTACCTAAGAGGCTCCCAAATGCTCCCTGCTCCAGATTTTCCCCAAGCCTCCTCCTGTATTTCCAAACTTGCAGCTTGCAGTGGTGTCTCTAAGTATCTCTGAGTCAGGTCCACACTTGCTTCTCCTGATTTCCGGCAAAGCGCAACGGCGACCCCGGGGTGCAGACTCGCAGCTTCATCCGCCTTCCTGTACTCCCTCTTCCCTCCTGACCCAGACACCGAATTGCTCAGCTCACTGGCTGCCTTCTCTCCTCCTCCGGCCACGGCGAGTGCCCTGCATGAGCCTGCCCTGTCACCCCCCGGCTCCACGGCATGCCGCACATCAGAGACACGATTCTCTCCGAAACCCTCAGTGGTTCCCTAGTATCCCACAGGTAAGGACTTCCACATTCTGCCCCCAATCTAACTTTCTGGCCTCAGATATGCACATGCATATTTTATCTATGCAAAGAGAGTACAGGTCTCACACCCGCTCTCATTCCTGGGCTCCTAGCTCCTCTTAAAGGTGCTGTATGAGGTACCTATGCACTTTCCAAACACTAACTGAATATGCGCTTGGAGAACACTTACTTGATAATTTTGTGGCATTGTCGGATAACGTGGACAAAGTGAGAACTACGCAGGTGTGTGGATGCTGCCTTGCCCAGACCTCACTTACCCAGACACTCCCAGATGCTCAAGGTGACCAGCCCTATTGGTGCACAGGCAGGCACAGGCTGCACCCCCACAGCTGGGCCCCACGAGCTGAACTATAATTACGAAGCTGCTGTTTGCTCCTAAATCTGTTTATGCTGGTGCATTTGTTACACATTACTGAAACCAATAAAGTATGACTCCAAAGAGTGAATAATTGTATGAAAACTAAGTTGGATGCCTTTCAAAGACTTAATATAGGGGAATTTTTTTTTCATTTTAATCTTTTTAAAATGGCTATCAAATTAGGTGTGAGCAAAAAATATATACAATGTTTGAGGAAATAATTTTTAACGGTTTCATATCTAACATACCTTGCTTCTCTTGTGTTGCCTATTCTCTTCTAGAAGAATAAAATCTGTGGCAGGCCTGCGATGGCTGTGGTTGAGGAAAGAGGCCACAGCCACAGCCAGCAGAACCATGCTCAGCAGCAGCCTAGCCCTACGTGGAAGAGGCATGAACACCCTCGGGAGAGGTGGATGTGCACTAACGGTTCCCAGCTCTGACCTCTTTGATTAACTGAATGCGGTGATTGGTTTTATCTGAACGTCAGACAAAAGGGTGTCTACGTCCAGGAAAGACTCTAAACACTCTGGACGCTGCTGGGGCAGATGGTGACCTTGACCCAGTGATACCACTCTCCAGTGGGCAGCCAACCCAGTCTCCTAATCGTAAAGGACATTCATAGCAACACTACGAAAAAGAAACACTACTGTTCTGACCCAGAAAAGTGAAATTTAAAACATAAAATACACAGGTTCTAACTAAGAGGCAGACAGACCGGGCACGGTGGCTCACGCCTGTAATCCCAACCCCTTGGAAGGCCAAGGCGGGTGGATCACTTGAGGTCACGAGTTCGAGACCAGCCTGGTCAACATGGTGAAACCCCATCTCTACTAAAAATGCAAAAATTACCCGGATGTGGTGCCAGGCACCTGTAATCCCAGCTACCTAGGAGGCTGAAGCAGGAGAATTGCTTGAACCTGGGAGGTGGAGGTTGCAGTGAGCCAAGATCATACCACCGCACTCTAGCCTGGGCAACTCCTTCTCAAAAAAAAAATAACATAAAATAAAATAAAAGGCAGACAAACAAAGGAGATTTCCTCTGATCTTAAAAACAGAAGTATTTGTTTCACAGCGTGGATAATTGAAGATCTGCATAGAAATCACCTAGGGTCCCTCCCTCCCTCACAACAGACTGGGATAGAGGGAAGGAGGGCAGGAGGTGGGCCCCTTGTCCACGAGAGCCTCCTCCCACCCCATCCCCTTCCTCAGGAGGGCAGCCTGCCCACTGCAGGCTCCCTTCTCCCCAGGTAAGACCCTGGCGTCTCTACAGGAACACCCACCTCCCTTCCCTGCAATCCACTCCAGCTGCTCACGGCCAGTCAAGGGGGGCACTCTTCAGAGAGGAGCAAACGGTTTCGAGGACAGCCTGAACTCCAACGTCCCAGGTGTGGCTTGCCAGGAAGCACAGAGGAAGGATGCAGGTCCCGAGAAGGAGGAGGCACAGGAGGACGACGAGAGAGAAGAGAGAGAGACAAGAGAGGCAGACTGCCCAGCGGGGGGCTGAGCACAGGACCTGGCTGAGGCCTCCTGGGGAGGGGCAGAGGCAAACAGGCTGCTTCTTCTAGGCTGCTTGGGAAGATACAAGCTCAAAGGGGCTGCAAGGCAGGACTCACTGAGGAGCAGTCATGTGGATGCCCCGCCTCTCACATGGCACACACTGACAACATGCAACTCACATGCAACACAACACAACACGCATGTACAATGTGCTTATACAACACTGACAACACACACTGCACATAAACACACACAACCTATACAACACATACCCAATACATGCAACTCACAACACAATGTGCATTTATAACACACTCATACGACACATAACCAATACATGCAACTCACAACACAACATGTGCGTACAACACACTCATACACACATACAGCACACGTAAGTTACATACAACACAACACGCATGAACAATGCACTCATACAGCACACACAACACACAACTCACATACAACATGCACATGCAACACACTCATACAACACACAACACTCATACAACACACAACACACATAACTCACAACACAACATGCACACACAACACTCATACAACATACATACAATACATGCAACTCACAACATACACATACAACACACTCATACAGCTCACGTACAACACATGCAACTCACGTTCAACACAACATGCACGTACAACACACTCGTACAACACAACACTCATACAATGTACACACAATACATGCAACTCACAACACAACATACACATACAATACACTCATACAACACATACAACACATGCAACTCACGCACAACACAGCATGCACGTACAACACACTCATACAACATATAACACATACAACATACACACGACACACACAACTCAACACAAATACATGTACAATTCACTCACAACACACAACACTCATACAACACACAATACATGCAACACATAAACACATGTACAACACACTGATACAACACACAACACTCATACATCACACACAATACATGCACCTCATATACGACATACACATACACACATACAACACCCAACACTCATACAACATACAAAGCATGCAACTCACAAATACACGCACAACACACTCATACAACACACAACACTCAAACATACAATAAGTGCAACTCAACACAATATGCACATACAACACACATACAACCCATGCAACTCACATACAACACAACACACTCATACAACACATTCATACAACACACACTATACAGATTCTAAGTATGAAATAGAAAACAGCACACGCACAGTTTCTAAATTTGATGAAAACTTTTTTCAAGAAAGTCGTCCAACATTCAAACTGGTACCATGTCCTCATTTTCAGCTGCTGTTCAGATTCAAGCATTTTTATCATCTACTCTATGAATTATAATAATACAGCATAAACCCATTTTTCATTTTACACCCACTTTGCTGTGGGGTGCTCCAAAACAGGGGCCAGGAGCCTCAGAGTCGTCCCTCGGAACAAAACACAACCGACACTCAGAGGCCAGGAAGGGAACTCGGGGGGTGACACACACTCTCTCATCTGCAGAGCTCTGCTTCAAATACTTTACACGTAACCAGGGCTGGAACGGGTTGGTGAGGGTACAGACATGGCAAACTGAGAAGAAACTGGCAGGTGGAGAAAGATCAGTCAAAATCCAAGGAAAAATGCTGAACATTTTCCACAAATAGTTCACACAACAGATGATACTCAGGCTACTGAAAGTTTACTGAGAGGGGTCTTGCTCCAAAGAAAAAGTTCTCTCCCAAAGTTATCAAAGTTTCACAGCAGGCACCTGCCCCCAACACACCATCTTCCGAGGGCCTAGGAGTCAAAAAGAAGGTAAGACAGTAGTAAGGGTACAGGGGGAGGAGAGCGGGAGGGGACCGAGAACTCGGAACCAAGAGATGGGCGGACACTGAATGCCTGACTCCAAGGTTATCACCTCAGAAAACAAGTCTGTTTAAGTCCGTAGTAACAGTGTTAGTACTTTCACTGAACCTGCACTCAACACTGGAGAACCTCCCTGTGTTATGAAGACGATCTGAAAAATAACATTAATTCACAATGTAGAGTGATGATTCAGCCACAGAAAATAAAACTGACATAATCCACTACAAGTCACACTATGTCTTTCTTTAAGACTGGTTTATGATGCAGAAAAGAGGCAGTTTGAGATCTAAAATACTTAAACTGGCAAACACCTTGTTTCCCTGAATTCTCACAACCGTGGCATCAGCTAGAGTAAGACAGAGTGGTTTTCAGAGCTTCCAGAACAGCAGAACAGATCAATCATAAATATGCAAAAGTGATCTGAAGACAGAATTAATTAATATTCCACGTTTTGGCTTAAACTAGTCATGTGATTTCCAATAAGTGGGAAACATTCACACCAATTTTTATAAGAAAGTTCAATGTGAACACATAGTACAGAACATTGCCTTTGTTTTGGAATTTATTTATTTAATATGACAATTTCATTTGTATTTAGTTATTCTTGATGTTGAATGCTCATCTTTATTAATGATGAGCTACCCATTTTCTGACTGAGGAAACAGAAAATTGTCACTGCCTAACAGCAATACTCAAAACAGCCTGTATGAAAGGAAAAGGTATATCTGTGCGCACACAGATGCATACACATGCATACACGTACCTATACATGTACACACGTGTGTACATGTGTGCATACACATACACACATACACGTGTATGCACGTGCACACGTGCATGCACATGTACACGTGTGTGCATGAGCGCACATGCATGCACACATACGCACATACATGCATACACACGCATATGCACATACACGTACACTCATATACACACGTACATATACACACGTACACATGCACACACATACATGCATATACACGTGCACATGGACACGTGGACACGCACATACACACGCATACACACATGCACACACATGCATGCGTACATGCATACGTAAGTATCATCTCAGGTACGTGGATTCAAAATTCTGATGCAAACAAGAATAATTACAAAACAGGGTAGGGTGTCAACAAGTGAGAATTGAGATGAAAGTTCTGATATGTTCCAGAGACAATACGGGAGGTCGTCACATCACATAAATATCTTACCCATTTTAAACGTGACAATTCCTGCCAATATCGGCCTGGATTAAGATGATTTCATTGACATAAGGAACAGAAAATATAATATTTATTCTAATGAGATTCTGTAATCATTACATTATTTTCACAATTATAAGTAATCACTAAATAACTTCCTCCCAAGGGTCTAAAAATAAAAATAAGATAACAAAAGAAGGTCACAGTCCTGACAGCTTTATCATGCAAATCACAACTGTGAAAATCAAGCATGTTTTTTAGACTATGCCCTCCTCAAATATCCTTCCTGGAATTTTGTACCAGTAATGGCTGGTAATTAATTGTTATACCAGCTGGAAAGTATATCATTTGGGGTATGTGAAGTAAACATGTAAAGAGAAATGACCACACACACCTGAAACCAGGCCTCATTTCACAACTGTTTCCTACTTTCGATTTGCTTAGTTTACTTCATGAGGTATCTCGAGGAGAGAAAGCAGAGCTGGGATCTGCCCTGAGGCTGCTTCGGGAAGAGCTGGGTGGGCACCAAGACCCTCAGACCGAGGGCTGAGCTGCGTGGCTATGACCCCATCACTGCAGCTCCCCAAGCGTGTGTCCCTGTGTGCCACGCAAACCCCTGCCACACAGGTGACACACGCCACACGCCTGACACAGGCTCAGCACACAGGGAGCGATCAGTAAGTGGTGACTAGAGAGAAGTGATGGCCTTCAGCGTGGACGGAGAAAACAGGCCACAGACTCACAGAGGAAACGCCACAGATCCACAGACGGAGAAAACACCACAGACGCACGGACGGAGGAAACACCACAGACGCACGGAGGTAAGAAAAGCGCCACAGACGCATGGAGGGAGGAAAAGTGCCACAGACGCAGGGACGAAAGAAATGCCACTGACGCACGGACGGAAGAAACACCACAGACGCATGGATGGAGGAAACGTGCCACAGAGGCACACACGGAGAAAACAGGCCACAGATGCACGAACGGAGGAAACGCCACAGATGCACGGACGGAGGAAACAGGGCAGAGACGCCCACACACCAGTGTGGAACGTCGGACAGGAACGTCCCGGCCATGCACTGTCCACTCCCCCTAGAGACTTCCCACCCCAGAGCACTCAGGATGGCTGTGGAGCGCCTGCCACGCACCCCAGAGGCGAAGCTGGGGAGCCAGAGATGAACAGGTTCACGTCCATCAAATGCAGCTGCAATCCCTGTAATAACTGCAGGTCACTATTAAACAGAAGGGCACCTCACTTGGAATAAAAGCACTCTGCATGAAAGAACTAAAGATTGGCTGGAGACAGCTTAGAAACCGTCACCATTATTCTTGTTAGTGACAGCGAAGCTTCAAGAGTGGTCATTTTTCCTGTAGAAATCCCATAGAGGTGATTGCTGGAACTCATTTAGAATATTTCTTTCCCAGAAACCACACAACCAAGAACTTAATAGTGCCGTCTCTTGACCAGAAAGATTCAGATTTCTGATGAAACTAAACCCTGTCCAGCCTCCTGATTCTAGAAGATGCTATACAGAAAAGCTAACTCAAAGGGGTCTCATTTCTTTTGTCGTCTATGACACATATAAAAAAAATTTTTTAATATACAAAAAATGTAGGAATTGTACAGTGAATACCCATGTGTCTACCCCCTGGATCACAGATTAGATTTCAATGTAAAGTTCTAAAGGTTCCCAGCTAAGGAAATGTGCAGTGTAAGCCTCTACCTGGTTAGAACCAAGGGGAATGGAATGAGCTTTCCCCAGCCTTGCTGCTCAGCTGGGAGGGGCTGCCACAGCTCAGCCACCCCACCCCAGAGCACCCAGGATGGCTGTGGAGTTCCTGCCACCCACCCCAGACGTGAGGCTGGATAACCAATCGCGGTGTTAAGAATGAGCCAGCCTTTAGAGGCCATGTGGTCTATACTTGAATAGAAAATGTTCCAGGAAACTAAACATTCCAATGCATGCGCTGAATTCCTAACCATTTGAAACCCAGGCGCCTCATCTATATACGAAGAATAACGCTCTCTCCTGGGAAAGCATTTCAGAAGAACGAAAAAGGATCCACATGAGAGCAGCTGAAAACTACAAGGCATCATGCAATTATAAGCCTTTTTCTATATCTTTGTTTCAAGGAATGTCAGCATTGTAAATATTGCAGTTCATCCCACATCACCTTTCAGGAGCAAATCATAACGATCAAAACTATCAGCAGAATCACTACCAGCTCAGTCGCCACGTGCTTCTTCTTCCTGCATGACAATTCCTGCAGAACGATGGGACCATCCCAGAATGGCTCCCTGCCATCGTGTGCCCATTCTCCTTCCCCAGGGAGCTATTCCTGTACTCATGGGGCATGGGAAACCTGTATAACGTCACCAGAAAGTCCTTGTTTGACTTACACACTTCCCAGAAGGGCTGATTTTATCCAGACTCCTAACTGTGTCAAACACTAAACCTAAAAAATCATCAAGAAACCAAAGAAATGTAAGGCCAGGTCCTGCCCCGGGTGCATGGCTACTAGGGGAGAAATAGAAAATGAGACATGAAAGGAAACTTTTAAGATATTCAGACCATCACTGGATGATTCCAGGAACCCATTACAGATCATTGCTCTTCCTAATAACAGGAAAGAAATTCTAAAATCCCAACAGGCATGGTGAGTCCCTCACTTGCATGAAGTCAAAATAATAATCCATCACTCTCTTCAAAAGGACAAAAGAAAAACTCTACTTCCTCTTCATATTAATTTGTGTAAAGCAACTTAAGTGAGAAAATCTTAATGTCTGGACTGTGATATCAATAGCAAAATAATCCCAAGATTCCCAATTAAAAGATACAGACGGGCTGAATGAATTTAAAACAAGAAAAACCGACTATATGCTGCCTACAAAAAACTCAGTTCAGCCGCAAAGACACACATAGACTAAATGTGAAGGGATGGAAAAACACATTCCACATTAATGGAAATCAAAAGTGAGCAAGAGCAGCCATATTTATTTCAGATCAATCACAATTTAAGTCAAAAACTGTAAAAAGGAGACAAAAAGGTAATTATATAATAAAGAGATCAAAATAGCAAAAGGATATAATAATTATGAGTATATGTGCACCCAACAACAAAGCACTCAGATATATAAAGCAAATATTAGTAGATCTAAATAGAAAGAGAGGTCGGGTGCAGTGCCTCATACCTATAATCCCAGCATTTTGGGAGGGATGTGGAGGCAGGTGGATCACCTGAGGTCAGGAGTTTAAGACCAGCCTGGCCAACATGGTGAAACCTTGTCTCTACTAATACAAAAAATTAGCCCAGCATGGTGGCACATGCCTGTAATCCCAGCTAATTGGGAGGCTGAGGCAGGAGAATCACTTGAACTCAGGAGGTGGAGGTTGCAATGAGTTGAGATTGCACCTCTGCACTCCAGCCTAGGCAACAGCAGCAAAACTCTGTCTCAAATAAATTTATATATACATATATATACACACACACACATATATATATGTGTGCGTATATATATATATAGAGAGAGAGAGAGAGTGAGAGAGAGAGACAGAGAGAGACAGGGAGACACCAACACAACAATAGTAGGAGCTTCAAAATCCCACTGTCAGCACTGGAGGTCATCTAGACAAAAAATAACAACAAAACATCAAATTTAAAGTCCAGTGTAGACCAAATCGACCTAACAGACATTTACAGAACATTTCATCCAACAGATACAAAATGCACATTCTTCTCCTCAGCACATGGAACATTCTCTAGAATCCACCACATGCTAGGCTACAAAAGAATTCTCAATACATTTTTTCTAAAATTGAAATAACATCTAGGATATTCTCAGACTCTAACAGAATAAAGCTATAAATCAACAACAAGGAACAGACACTTCTCAAAAGAAGACA
The DNA here is from genome assembly GCF_043159975.1 of Macaca nemestrina. NCBI lineage: Eukaryota > Metazoa > Chordata > Mammalia > Primates > Cercopithecidae > Macaca > Macaca nemestrina. Next base: position 14,928 of record NW_027257835.1, read on the forward strand.
TTTATGCAGCCAATAGAGACACGAAAAAATGCTCATAATATAGAATGAGACCACCACTTCTCCTGTTGTCTTTCCCAACTTTTCCCCGTCTCCCCTTTTCCCTAGTTTATAAGACAGGAGAAGGGGAAGAAAACAAAAAGTTGGAAGGAAACAGAAGTAAGATAAATAGCTAGACGACCTTGGCACCACCACCTGGCCCTGGTAGTTAAAATAATAATAATAATATTAACCCCTGACCAAAACTACTAGTGTTATATGTAAATTCCAGACATTGTTTGAGAAAGCACTGTAAAACGTTTTGTTCTGTTAGCTGATGCATGTAGCCTCCCATCATGTTTTGTCTGCGGCTAGTCCTGCTACAATAATCACTCGCCATCAGAGAAATGCAAATCAAAACCACAATGAGATACCATCTCACACCAGTTAGAATGGCGATCATTAAAAAGTCAGGAAACAACAAGTGCTGGAGAGGATGTGGAGAAATAGGAACACTTTTACACTGTTGGTGGGACTGTACACTAGTTCAACCATCGTGGAAAACAGTGAGGTCATTCCTCAAGGATCTAGTACTAGAAATACCATTTGACTCAGCCATCCCAATACTGGGTATATACCCAAAGGATTATAAATCATGCTGCTATAAAGACACATGCACATGTACGTTTATTGCGGCACTATTCACAACAGCAAAGACTTGGAACTAACCCAAATGTCCATCAATGACAGACTGGATTAAGAAAATGTGGCACATATACACCATGGTATACTATGCAGCCATAAAAAAAGGATGAGTTCATGTCCTTTGTAGGGACATGGATGCAGCTGGAAACCATCATTCTCAGCAAACTATCGCAAGGACAGAAAACTAAACACCGCAAGTTCTCACTCATAGGTGGGAAATGAACAGTGAGATCACTTGGACACAGGAAAGGAAACATCACACACTGGGGCCTGTTGTGGGGAGGGGGGAGGCGGGAGGAGGGAGGGATAGCATTAGGAGATATACCTAATGTAAATGATGAGTTAATGGGTGCAGCATACCAACTTGGCACGTGAATACACAGGTAATAAACCCGCACATTGTGCACATGTACCCTAGAACACAAAGTTTAATTTAAAAAAAAAATCAACAACAAGGAGAACTTTCAAAACTGTATAAATACATAGAAATTAAACAATATGCCCTTGAATAGCCAATGGGTCAATGAAGAAATGAAGAAGGAAATTTAAAAATTTCTTGAAATAAATGAAAACAGAAACACAACATATCAAAGTTTATGGTATACAGCAAAAGCAGTATTAAGAGGAAAGTTTATAACAATGAACTCCTACATTTAAAAAACAGATTTAAAATAAACAACCTAACAACGAACTGCAATGAGCTAGAAGAGCAAGAACAAATCAAATCCAAAAGTGGTAGAAGAAAAGAAATAACAAAGATCAAAGAGGAACTAAATAAACTTGAAACTAACAAATATAAAAATGAAGAAAAAAATGTTGGTTTTTTGAAAAGATAAATAAAATAGACAAACCATTAGCTACACTAAGCAAACAAAAAGAAATCCCAAAGAAATAAAATTAGAAACAGAAAAGGAGAACGATAGTTGATACTACAGAAATACAAGGGATCATTACAGACTATTTTGAACAATTGTATGTCAACAGATTAGAAAATCTAGAAGAAATGGATAAATTCCCGGACACGTACAACCTACCAAGATGGAACCAAGAAGAAACGGAAATCCTGAAGAGACCAATAATGAGTAACATGTATGACTAAGTAATAATAAAAAGTCTCCCAACAAAGAAAACCCCAGAACTAGGTGACTTCGCAGCTGAACTCTACACATTTTTATTTCAATTCTTCTCAAACTATTCCAAAAGTATTGAAGAGGAGGGAATCCTGCCAAGTTCATTCTTCAAGACCAGCATTACCCTGATACCAAAATAAGACAAGGACACAATAAAAAGAGAAAACTATAGGTCAATATTCCTGATGAACACAGATGCAAAAATCCTCAACAAAATACTAACAAACTGAATCCAACAGCAAATCAAAAAGATTATACGCCATGATCAAGTGGGATTTATCCCAGGATGCAAGGATTGCTGAACAAACACAAATCAATAATCATGCTACATCACATCAACAGAATTAAGGACAAAAACCATAATATCATTTCGATAGATACAGAAAAAGCATTTGATAAAATTCAACGCTGCTTCATGATAGAAAGTCTCAACAAACGAGGCACTGAAGGAAACATACCTCAACACAATAAAGGCCATATGTGACAAACCCACAGCTAACATAATGGGGAATGGGGAAACACTAAGAGCTTTTTCTCTGAGATCTGTAAAAGACAAGGACGCCCACTTGTGCCACTCCTATTCAACACAGCACTGAATGTCCTAGTCAAGAGCAGTCAGGCAAGAGAAAGAAATCAAGGGCACCCAAAGTGGAAAGGAGGCACTCTAATTGTCTGTTTTCAGACAATGTGCTCTTATATATTAAAAAAAAAAAAAAAAAAAAAGACTCCAGCAAAAATCTCTTTGAACTGATAAACAAATTCAGTAAAGTTACAGAATACAAAATCAACATATAAAAATCAGTAGCATTTCTATAGACCAACAATGAGCCAGTGGAAAAAGAAATCAAGAAAGCAATCCCATTTAATTACAAAAATATAAAATAAAAATAAAAATACCTCAGAAGAAATCTAACCAAGAAGGTTAAAGATCTCTATGAGGAAAACGATATTCTACCCTCTGAAGGTAGAACAGTGGCTTCTAGAGACAGGAAAGGGCGGCGGGGAGGCAGAAAGGGAGAGGTTGTCTAATGGATACAAAATTACATCTAGATAGTAAAAATAAGGGTTAGTGTGCTATAGCCTTGTAGGGTGACTATAGTTTACAATTTATTGTATATTTTCAAGCAGCTAGAAGAGAGGATTTTAAATATTCCCAGCATTAAGAAATGACAAATGTTTGAGATGATGGACATGCTAATTACCCTGAGTTGCTAATTACACACGAAAAACATGTATTGAAATATCATACTGTATCCCATGGATATGTACTATAATGTGTCCATTAAAAATAATAATTGTTAAAAACCCAAGGGTCATTTCTCATGTGTCCTATGTCAGTGTTGTGGTCCATTGGTGGAGACCTAGCCATTTGCAAGTAAGACTATAGTCACTTGAGCTGAAAGCAAATGAATCGTCACAAAAATTACCACTGGCACCAAGTCTTTCCAGAATTTCCTGCCCACAACACTGCCACAGTCACTGTGGGCAGGAAAGACACACTAGCACCCAAGTTTCAACCCCAGTACAGTTGATGCTTTTATTTCTCTGGTTTGGAATAGGTGTGTGTTCCTAATTTACGTCTACTCCAGCTGTCCCCTTGCTTAAATAGCTTCTTAAGGATAACTTCCTCTTACTAAATTCCAACAGCTTCTGAGCATCCATTATATTCTCCAAAGTAAATAAAAAGAGAAAATGTGTTGAAAGCCTGATAATGTTCACTTAAGAATCCAGCATGATGTACAGCTTAAAATGGCTACTCCACCTTGTTCCTTTACATGACTTTTAAAGTAGCCCCAGTTATTATACATAATTGAAGTCATAATTTCTGCAATACCATTAGGTCCATGAACGGTGGGGCCAGGGGACTTCAAAGTCTGTCTCCGATTTTTTTGTTTTTAAAAAGGAAAGCTCATGAGAGTAGGTAATGAAAATAAATATTCACACAACTCGGAACAGGGGATGGTGAAACATAAAGCTCCAGCCTGGCACAGGTGTCCAGCCAGTGAGGGTGGGGACACAGACTCATACGGTCCCCACAATCCCTCAGAAGTGCCACAGACAGGTGGGTGGCCTGAGACAGAGCCAGGATCCGAATTCCAGGAGCTGTCTGGCTCATGTGCACCGCATGTGGTCCACAGTGCACGAGGATGCCCAACGTCACCAGTCCCGGTGCAGAACACAAGAATGCCCCATGGCATGAGCCCCCGCTGCACAGCATAGCCCGAAGGTGCCAGCTCAGACTCCTACACACGCTGGTCACCAAGGCACTGCCCTCCAGGAAGGAGGACCCCAGAGGTCGTGGCAGGGTGAGGTTCTGCTCTTCATCATCCCCGAGCAGAGGGGAAAGTACCAGCAGACATTTGGGGAGCCTCTACACGTGGTTCTGGGACTCTGAGTGGAGGTTCAAAGATGTCCCCAGGTACGCCAGACTCAAACCTAAAAAAGACCCATTCTTCCAGATATGCCCAGACTGGAACCTATATAGGCCATCCTTCCTAGCTTTTCTCTGGAAAAGCAGGCTTAAAAGAGTATCGACTAAAAGGCGCCACCAGGAAGACAGAAGTCCTATCTTTAAAAAAAGATTTTTTTTTTTTTTTTAAAAAGAGGCACTGAGGCTCTCACCCATCTGAGCACAGAGTACATGCTCGGCAGCATCTGTCAGAGCAGAGCAAGTACACACATGCTCTCCATGCCCTGTGCTCCCAGCACCCGTGCTCCCCGCACCCATGCTTCACACGCCCGTGCTCCCCACACCTGTGCACCGGGCATCCGTGCTCCCCACACCCGTTCTCCCCGCACCCATCCTCTCCACGCCCATGCTCCCTACACCTATCTGTGCTCCCCATGCCTATGCTCCCTGCAGCCGTGCTCCCCGCACTGTGCTCCCTGCGCCCATGTCTGCTCCTCGAGCTCTCTTCCACTGGTTTCCTCTGTACATCCCTCTTGATAGACACTGTCACCTCGAATCACCTGGCTAAATGGAGGTAAAGAAAAAGTCTAGAGTAGCACATTGGAGGACAGAGTGGAAGTGGTTATTTACCAAGCAGGGCTATGAGATGAGCGCATCTGATCCCCATTAATCCTGACGGTCAGTTGATTAGCCCTGTTCAACAGCTGGGGACACTGAGGTGTGGAAGGACGGGCTTGCTTACCCCAGACGATGCTGACAGTGTGGGCCCAGCCCAGTCCCACAGCCACCAGGAGGAGGCTCCTCACTGGGCAGGCGCGGAGGTGCAGCCCAGAGAACGCTTGGGACCCTGGCACAGACTCCTCAGGAAGGAAACAGAGAAAGGCCCACAGAGACTCAAGCAGCACAGAAGAAGGTCACCCACAAGTTAAAAATAGATGTTTGTGCTTTACCGTCCCAGAGTGCTAAAAATCCAACCCACTCACACGCACAGCCTGACGTGAGCCTGGCCTCCTGCAGCACTGGGCTAAGCGAGAGACGTACCTGCCTCTCTCCCGACAATAGCAGACTTGGCAGCTATTCTTCAATGTACTTGACACGCTTCCGTGAGGATTAAGCGACACTCTGTCGACACTGGCTAAGTTTAATCCTGACACAGCCAACCATCTAGATCTGCAGTGAACAAACAACTTACTTTGGATGATTCTGCCACTAACAAAGACCCTGAATCTCCCACCAAAGCTTAGTGA
>NW_027257836.1:0-20022 GCF_043159975.1 Macaca nemestrina
GCCGTATTTGCCATTATAGGGGGCCTTGTACACTGATTTCCTCTATTCTCAGGCTATACACTAAACCAAACTTGTGCTAAAGCTCACTTTATCGTTATATTCGTGGGCGTAAATTTAACCTTCTTTCCACAACACTTCCTTGGCCTATCCGGAATACCCCGACGCTACTCTGATTACCCCGATGCCTACACTACATGAAATATCCTATCGTCTATGGGCTCCTTTATCTCACTAGTAGCGGTAATTTTAATAATTTACATGATCTGAGAAGCCTTTGCTTCAAAACGTAAAGTACTACTAATCGAACAGCCCCTTACTAGTCTAGAGTGACTAAATGGCTGCCCCCCACCCTACCACACATTCGAAGAGCCAACCTATATCAAACTAAACGAAAAAGGAGAGAGTCGAACCCCCTAAAACTGGTTTCAAGCCAGTCTTATAGCCCCTATAACTTTTTCAACAAGATATTAGAAAAACCATTTCATAGCTTTGTCAAAGCTAAATCATAGGCCAAACCCTATATATCTTACATGGCCCACCCGGTTCAACTAAACCTGCAAGACGCCACATCCCCTGTTATAGAAGAACTAACCACCTTTCATGACCATGCTTTTATAGCTATACTATTAATCAGCTCCCTAGTACTATATGCCTTACTCTCAACACTCACAACAAAATTAACCAATACTAACATCACAGACGCCCAAGAAATAGAAACCATCTGAACTATCTTACCAGCAATTATCTTAATCTCAATCGCCCTCCCATCCCTACGCATTCTATACCTAACAGATGAGATCAACGACCCATCCTTCACCATCAAATCAATCGGACACCAATGGTACTGAACCTATGAATACACGGACTATGGGGGCCTAATTTTTAACTCCTACATATTACCCCCGCTATTCTTGAATCCGGGAGATCTTCGACTTCTAGAAGTTGACAATCGAGTAGTCCTCCCAATTGAAGCCCCTGTACGTATAATAATTACATCTCAAGACGTCTTACATTCATGAACTATTCCCACACTAGGCCTCAAAACAGATGCAGTGCCCGGACGCTTAAATCAAACTGTATTCACGGCCACGCGACCAGGCGTCTATTATGGACAATGCTCAGAAATCTGCGGCGCAAACCACAGCTTCATACCAATTGTTGCAGAGCTAATCCCGCTAAAAATCTTTGAAATAGGGCCTGTATTTACCCTATAAATAGCCCATTATTCCCTCCACCCTCAAAATACCCTACAAACCCACTGTACAGCTATCCTAGCATTAACCTTTTAAGTTAAAGATGGGGGACACGCCCTCTACAGTGAAATGCCCCAGTTAGACACATCGACATGATTTACTACTATTATGACGATGCTTCTTACACTATACCTTATCATGCAATTAAAGCTACTAAACATAAACCCCCGCCAACTGCCTCTTACAAAAAACCCTAACCTACAAACTCACAATATTCGCTGACAACCAAAATGAACGAAAATCTGTTTACCCAATTCTCAATCCCAACAATTCTAAATCAACCCGCCACAATCCCCATCATCCTATTCCCCACCCTACTAGTCCTAACCTCTAAACACCCTATTAATAATCGACTGACAACCATTCAACAAAACCTGATTCAATTAGCCCTAAAACAAATAATGATAGCTCATAATGCTAAAGGACTAACCTGGTCTCTAATACTAATATCTCTAATTACCTTTATCACTACAACAAACCTCTTAGGACTTCTGCCCCACTCGTTCACACCAACCACCCAACTCTCCATAAACCTAGCCATAGCGATCCCTCTATGAACAGGCACAGTGATCATAGGACTTCGCTTTAAAACCAAAAATTCCCTAGCCCACCTTCTACCACAAGGTACACCCACACCTCTCATTCCCATATTAGTGATAATCGAAACTGTCAGCCTACTTATCCAACCGGTAGCCCTGGCCGTACGACTAACTGCAAATATTACAGCTGGTCACCTACTAATACACCTAGTTGGAGACGCTGTATTAGCACTATCAACCACTAACTTCTCCTTAACCCTGCTAACTTCTATACTCCTAGCACTATTAACTATTCTAGAGATTGCAGTAGCCCTAATTCAAGCCTACATCTTCACACTCCTAATTAGCCTCTACCTACACAACAACACTTAATGACCCACCAAACCCATGCTTATCACATAGTTAAACCCAGTCCCTGACCACTGACAGGAGCTCTGTCAGCCTTCTTAATAACATCGGGCTTAATCATATGATTTCACTTCTACTCTACCACCTTACTAATACTAGGCCTACTAACCAATACACTAACCCTATATCAATGATGACGCGATATTGTACGAGAAAGCACGTACCAAGGCCACCACACAGCATCTGTCCAAAAAGGCCTTCGATGCGGAATAACACTATTCATTATCTCAGAAGTATTCTTCTTTATCGGCTTCTTCTGAGCATTTTACCACTCAAGCCTCGCCCCAACACCCTGCTTAGGAGGCCACTGACCACCAACAGGCATTACCCCACTAAACCCCCTAGAGGTGCCCCTCCTAAACACCTCTGTACTACTCGCATCCGGAGTTACAATCACCTGAGCCCATCACAGCCTCATAAACAACGATCGAAAACAAACAATCCAAGCCCTGTCCATCACAATCCTACTAGGCACTTATTTCACCCTGCTACAAATCTCAGAATACTTTGAAGCGCCATTCACCATCTCTGATGGTATTTACGGTTCAACATTCTTCATTACCACAGGCTTCCACGGGCTCCACGTCATTATTGGATCCACATTCCTCTTTATTTGCCTCATCCGTCAACTACTATACCACTTCACATCAAACCACCATTTCGGCTTCGAAGCTGCCGCCTGATATTGACACTTTGTAGACGTTGTCTGACTACTCCTCTATATTTCTATCTATTGATGAGGATCCTACTCTTTTAGTATAACCAGTACAGTTGACTTCCAATCAACCAGCTTTGACAACATTCAAAAAAGAGTAATTAACCTAGTACTAGCCTTAACAATCAACACCCTATTAACCACACTACTGATAATCATCATATTCTGATTACCCCAACTTAACTCCTATGCAGAAAAAACTAGCCCCTACGAATGCGGATTTGACCCCTTAAACCCCGCTCGTACTCCGTTCTCAATAAAGTTTTTCCTAATCGCCATTACCTTCCTACTATTCGACATAGAAATTGCCCTACTACTATCCCTACCATGAGCCATTCAAACAACAAACCTCCCAATAATAATCAAATCAACCATCGCTTTCATTATTATCCTAATCCTCAGCCTAACCTACGAATGAACTCAAAAGGGGTTAGATTGAGTCGAATTGGTAAGTAGTTTAAATAAAACAAATGATTTCGACTCATTAGATTATGATAATCATACTAACCAAATGACCCCTACCTACATAAATATTATATTAGCATTTACCATCTCTCTTCTAGGCATATTAACCTACCGCTCACACCTAATAGCTTCTCTCCTCTGCCTAGAAGGAATGATAATATCACTCTTTATCATAACCACCCTTATTGCCTTAAACACACACTCTCCCCTAATTAATATTATACCAATCATCTTACTAGTATTCGCCGCTTGTGAAGCAGCAGTAGGTCTTGCCTTACTTCTCAATTTCCAACACATACGGACTAGACTACATTCACAACCTGAACCTGCTTCAATGCTAAAAGTAATTATCCCCACAACCATACTACTACCTATAACATGACTCTCCAAAAATGATATAATCTGAATCAACCTGACTGTACACAGCCTAACCATTAGCCTCATTCCCTTGCTATTCTTCAACCAAACCAATACCAACCTCCTCAACCACTCAACCTACCTATCCTCTGACCCACTAACAACACCTCTCCTAACGCTAACTATCTGACTCCTACCTCTCATAATCATAGCAAGCCAATATCACCTATGCAACGAACCTCCCTCACAAAAGAAACTCTTTCTCTCCATAATAATTCTTCTACAAATCACCCTAATTCTAACATTCATAACCACAGAACTAATTATATTTTACATCCTATTTGAAACCACCCTCATTCCTACTCTAATTATCATTACTAAATGAGGCAACCAAGCAGAACGTCTTAATGCAAGTACATATTTTCTATTCTACACACTAGCCGGCTCCCTGCCCCTACTCATCATACTAAGCCACACCTATAACAACACAGGCTCACTAAACATTACACTACTAACGCTCACAAACCGAAAACTAACAACCACCTGATCCCACGGCTTTACCTGACTAGCATGCATAATAGCCTTCATGACAAAAATACCCCTATATGGCTTACACCTATGACTTCCCAAAGCCCATGTTGAAGCTCCCATTGCAGGATCAATAGTTCTTGCCGCAGTACTCCTAAAACTAGGTGGCTACGGCATAATACGACTCACCCCTATCCTTGACCCTCTGACAGAATACATAGCCTATCCATTCCTCATACTATCCCTATGAGGCATAATCATAACAAGTCTAACATGCCTCCGACAAACAGATCTAAAATCACTCATCGCATACTCCTCCGTAAGCCACATGGCTCTTGTAATCGTAGCCTCCCTCATCCAAACCCCCTGAAGCTTCTCTGGCGCAACCATCCTTATAATTGCCCATGGACTCACCTCTTCCATATATTTCTGCTTAGCTAACTCAAACTATGAACGCACCCACAGCCGCATCATACTTCTATCTCGAGGACTTCAAATCCTACTTCCACTAGCAGCTTTCTGATGGCTCACAGCAAGCCTTACCAATCTCGCCCTACCCCCCACCATCAACCTACTGGGCGAACTCTTCGCAATCACAACCTCATTCTCCTGATCCCATATTACCATCATACTAACAGGACTTAATATACTAATCACAGCCCTCTACTCCCTCCACATATTCATCACAATACAACGAGGAGCACTTACGCATCACATAATTAACATAAAACCCCCCTTCACACGAGAAAATACACTAATACTCATACACCTCGCCCCAATTATTCTTCTATCTTTCAACCCCAACATCATCCTAGGGTTCACTTCCTGTAGATATAGTTTAACTAAAACATTAGATTGTGAATCTAACTACAGAGGCTCACCACCCCTTATTTACCGAGAAAACCCATAAGGACTGCTAATCCACATCTCCGTACTTAAAACTACGGTTTTCTCAACTTTTAAAGGATAACAGCCATCCGTTGACCTTAGGAGTCAAAAACATTGGTGCAACTCCAAATAAAAGTAGTAATCATGTGCACCTCCATCATAATAACAACCCTTACCTCCCTAACTCTTCCAGTTTTTGCTTCCCTCATCAGTCCTAATAAAAAACGCTCATACCCAAACTACGTAAAAATAACCGTAATATATGCCTTCATCACCAGCCTCATCCCAACAACCCTATTCATCTTTCTAAACCAAGAAACAACCATTTGAAGCTGACATTGAGTAGTGACTCAAACATTAAGCCTAACACTAAGCTTTAAACTAGATTACTTCTCCATAATATTCATTCCAATTGCACTATTCATCACCTGATCTATTATAGAATTCTCACTATGGTACATAAACTCAGACCCAAGCATCAACCAATTCTTCAAATACCTTCTCATTTTCCTTATCACCATACTAATTCTAGTTACTGCTAACAACCTCTTCCAGTTCTTTATCGGCTGGGAGGGCGTGGGGATTATATCATTCCTCTTAATTAGCTGGTGGCACGCTCGAGCAGATGCTAACACAGCAGCCATCCAGGCAATCCTATACAACCGCATCGGCGACATTGGTCTCATCCTAGCTATAGCATGATTCCTCCTACATTGCAACTCATGGGACTTTCAACAAATACTAACCCTAAACTCCAACCCAAGCTCCCTCCCACTAATAGGCCTCCTCCTAGCAGCAGCAGGAAAATCAGCTCAATTTGGCCTCCACCCCTGACTACCCTCTGCCATAGAAGGCCCGACTCCAGTCTCAGCTCTACTTCACTCCAGCACCATAGTCGTCGCCGGGGTGTTCCTACTCATTCGCTTCCACCCTCTAATAGAAACCAATATACTAATTCAAAGTCTCACACTATGCCTAGGAGCTATCACCACCCTCTTTATAGCCATCTGTGCCCTCGCACAAAATGATATTAAAAAAATTGTAGCCTTCTCCACCTCAAGCCAACTAGGCCTAATAATGGTTACCATTGGCATCAACCAACCACACCTAGCATTCCTACACATCTGCACCCATGCCTTCTTTAAAGCCATACTTTTTATATGCTCCGGATCCATCATCCACAACCTAAGCAACGAACAAGACATTCGAAAAATAGGAGGCCTATTTAAAACAATACCCCTCACCTCAACTTCCCTAACCATTGGCAGCCTGGCACTCACAGGAATACCCTTCCTCACAGGCTTCTACTCCAAAGACCTCATCATCGAAGCCACAAACACATCGTATACCAACGCCTGAGCCCTATTTATTACTCTCATCGCCACCTCCCTAACAAGCGCCTATACTACTCGAACCATTCTCCTCACCCTAACAGGACAACCCCGCTTCCCAGCCCTAACAAGCATTAACGAAAACAACCCCGCCCTACTAAACCCAATTAAACGCCTCACAATAGGCAGCATAATCACAGGATTTCTTATCACCAATAGCATCCCCCCCACCACACCCCTCCAACCAACAATACCCCTCTACTTAAAACTCTCAGCCCTATGCGCAACCGCCCTAGGCTTCCTAGCAGCTCTAGACCTCACTCTAATAACAAACAAACTAAAAATAAAAAACCCATCACAAATATTCAAATTCTCCAGCATACTAGGATACTTCCCCACCACAATTCACCGCATAGTCCCCTATCAAAATCTACTTATAAGCCAAAACTTAGCTCTCCTCCTATTAGACTTAACATGACTAGAAAAATCCATACCCAAAATAATCTCACAAGCACACACCACCGCTTCCATAACCGTAACCCCCCAAAAAGGCATAATCAAACTCTATTCCCTTTCCTTCCTCATCCCCCTTACTCTAGCCCTACTCTTAATAATATAACCTATTGCCCCGAATAATCTCAATCACAACGTACACACCAACAAACAGCGTCCAACCAGCAACCACCACTAATCAACGCCCATAATCATATAAGGCACCCGCACCAATAGAATCACCTCGAATAAGCCCCGACCCCTCCTCCTCAAAAATCACCCAATCACCAGTATCACTAAAACCGACCACCACTACTACTGCCTCATCTAAACTTAAAACCCATAGAACCAATACCACCTCCATCATCAACCCTACTAAAAGACCCCCTAAAACCTCAAACCCCGAACCTCATGTCTCAGGGTATTCTTCAATAGCTATTGCTGTAGTATAACCAAAAACAACTATCATACCTCCCAGATAAACCAAAAACATCATTAAACCCATATAAACCCCCCCACAATTCAAAACAATCACACAACCAACCAACCACACCACTAACAATTAACGCTAAACCCCCATAAATAGGAGAAGGCTTGGAAGAAAAACCCACAAACCCCATAACTAACAGTACACTCAATGTAAACAGAACATACATCATCGCTTCCATATGGACTCCAACCATAACTAATGATATGAAAAACCATCGTTGTATTTCAACTATAAAAGCACCAATGACTCCAATACGTAAATCCAACCCAATCATAAAAATAATTAACCACTCCCTCATTGACTTACCCACCCCGCCTAACCTCTCCATGTGATGAAACTTCGGCTCACTCCTTGCAGCCTGCCTAACTCTACAAATCATCACAGGCTTATTCTTAGCAATACACTACTCACCAGACACCTCCTCTGCCTTCTCCTCAATTGCACACATTACCCGAGATGTCAACTACGGCTGGACCACTCGCTACCTCCACGCCAATGGTGCCTCTGCACTCTTCATCTGCCTTTTCCTACACATAGGCCGAGGCCTCTACTACGGCTCATACCTTCTTCAAGAAACCTGAAACATCGGGATTATACTCCTTCTTATAACAATGACAACGGCTTTCATGGGCTACGTTCTCCCATGAGGCCAAATATCATTCTGGGGGGCAACCGTAATCACAAACTTACTGTCAGCAATCCCCTATATCGGAACTAATATCGTCCAATGAATCTGAGGTGGATACGCCATTGGCAGCCCTACTCTCACACGATTCTTCACCCTGCACTTCATCCTACCCTTCATCATCGTCGCCCTCACAGCCGTACACCTACTTTTCCTACACGAAACAGGATCAAACAACCCCTGCGGAATTTCCTCCGACTCGGATAAAATCACCTTTCACCCCTACTACACAATCAAAGACATCCTAGGCCTAATCCTCCTTCTCTTTGCCCTAGCAACACTAACACTATTCTTACCCAATCTCCTAAACGACCCAAACAACTATATTCCAGCTGACCCACTAAATACCCCCCCACACATCAAGCCGGAATGATACTTCCTATTCGCATACACAATCCTGCGATCTGTCCCCAACAAATTAGGGGGTGTGTTAGCACTCTTCCTATCAATCTTCATCCTAGCAACCATCCCCATACTCCACAAATCCAAACAACAAAGCATAATATTTCGCCCACTCAGCCAATTCCTATTCTGACTCCTAGTCACGACCCTACTAACCCTCACCTGAATTGGAAGCGAACCAATAACCCAACCCCTTATCACCATCGGCCAAGTAGCATCCATAATATACTTCACAACAATTCTAATCCTAATACCACTAGCCTCCCTAATCGAAAACAACCTACTCAAGTGAACTTGCCCTCGTAGTATAAACTAATACACTGGCCTTGTAAACCAGAAATGAAACATTCTTCCTAGGGCAATCAGAAAGAAAGTATCCAACTCCACCACCAGCACCCAAAGCTGGTATTCTAATTTAAACTACTTTCTGTATTCTTATGTTGTATGGTCTCCACAGCACAACTCAGTACAACCCACTCATTATATTATTATGTAATTCGTGCATTACTGCTAGTCACCATGTATATTATATAGTACTATATATGCTTGACTGTACATAAAACATATTATTACATATCAACTTAACATTCTCGAAAAGCATGCTTACAAGCAAGAACCCTCCTAGGAACCATCAACAGTAGTACATAGCGTGACCTACTCCAAATTAAATCACCTTCCCTACGAATATTGACCACACCAGTCCATGCCAGTCGTCCATAGTACATTAAATCGTTCATCGTACATAGCACATACCTATTAAATAATCCTCCTCACTACGGATGCCCCCCCTCACTTAGGAATCCCTTGCTCACCATCCTCCGTGAAACCAACATCCCGCACAAGAGTACTACTCTCCTCGCTCCGGGCCCATAACTCGTGGGGGTAGCTATACCTGAACTGTATCCGGCATCTGGTTCTTACCTCAGGGCCATAACAACCAAGATCGCCCACACGTTCCCCTTAAATAAGACATCTCGATGGATCACGGGTCTATCACCCTATTAACCAGTCACGGGAGCTTTCCATGCATTTGGTATCTTTTATCTCTGGTCCGCACGCAACCCCATTGCAGAATGCTGACTCCCACCACATCCCGTCCTGAATGCGCCTGTCTTTGATTCCTAGTACAATACAGCTATTGATCGCACCTACGTTCAATATTCTAGCTCCCCGCAGACCTTAAGCAAGGTGTTATTTAATTCATGCTTGTAGGACATACTAATAATTACCCTGGTAACACCACACCACATAACCATGGCAATATCTCATCAAACCCCCCCACCCCCATCTCCAATCTTCACCCAAAACCCACTCTTGCCAAACCCCAAAAACAAAAGTCTTAATATATCCGATCGGAGCCTATATTTTCATCTTTTAGGTTTGCACAACTCCAACTGCCATTCCCTCAACTAACAAATATTTACTTCACTAAACACTCTTAACACTAACCCTCATCAAACTCCCACCACACAACCCGAAAGAAATTACCCCACAATTATGCCAACACCCCCGTTTATGTAGCTTAACCACCCAAAGCAAGACACTGAAAATGCCTAGACGGGTTTGCACACCCCATAAACAAATAGGCTTGGTCCTGGCCTTTCTATTGGCTTTTAGCAAGACTACACATGCAAGCATCCCCGCTCCAGTGAAGACGCCCTACAAACCATTATGACGAAGAGGAGCAAGCATCAAGCACGCACACGCAGCTCAAAACGCTTTGCCTAGCCACACCCCCACGGGAGACAGCAGTGATAAACATTTAGCAATGAACGAAAGTTTAACTAAGCCATGCTATATTTAGGGTTGGTCAATCTCGTGCCAGCCACCGCGGTCACACGATTGACCCTAGCTAATAGAGATCGGCGTAGAGGGTGTTTAAGATCTGGCACAATAAAGCTAAACTCCATCTAAACTGTAAAACCCTAGCTGATGTAAAATAAACTACGAAAGTGGCTTTAAAGCTTCTGAACACACAATAGCCAGGACCCAAACTGGGATTAGACACCCCACTATGCTTGGCCCTAAACCTCAGTAGTTAAACAACAAAACTACTCGCCAGAATACTACGAGCAACGGCTTAAAACTCAAAGGACTTGACGGTGCTTTACATCCCCCTAGAGGAGCCTGTTTCATAATCGATAAACCCCGATCTACCCCACCCTCTCTTGCTCAGCCTATATACCGCCATCTTCAGCAAACCCTGATAAAGGTTACAAAGTGAGCGCAAACGCCTCCCCGCAAAAACGTTAGGTCAAGGTGTAGCCCATGAGACGGTAAAAAATGGGCTACATTTTCTATATCAGAAAACTCCACGAAAACTCTTATGAAATTTGAGAGTCCAAGGAGGATTTAGCAGTAAATTAAGAATAGAGTGCTTAATTGAACGAGGCCATAAAGCGCGCACACACCGCCCGTCACTCCCCTCAAATATATTTAAGGAGCATCTTAACTAAACACCCCAGTATCTATATAGAGGGGATAAGTCGTAACATGGTAAGTGTACTGGAAGGTGCACTTGGATAAATCAAGGTATAGCTTAATATAAAGCACCTGGCTTACACCCAGAAAATCTCAACATCACTTGATTACCTTGAGCCAATACTAGCCCCAAGCATAATCAACACTAATAACAAACCAACACACACACACTAAACCATTTACCTATACAAAGTATAGGCGATAGAAATTTTAATCTGGCGCTATAGATATAGTACCGCAAGGGAAAGATAGATAAACCACCTAAGCACAAAACAGCAAGGACTAGCCCCTGTACCTTTCGCATAATGGATTAGCTAGAAACAATTTTACGAAGAGAACTATAAGCCAAATTCCCCGAAACCAGACGAGCTACCCAAAAACAGCTAAAAGAGCGCACCCATCTATGTAGCAAAATAGTGGGAAGATTTCTGGGTAGGGGTGACAAGCCTACCGAGCCTGGTGATAGCTGGTTATCCAAGACAGAATCTTAGTTCAACCTTAAGCTTACCCACAGAACTTCCTAATCCCCCTGTAAGCTTAATTGTCAGTCTAAAGAGGGACAGCTCTTTAGACACTAGGAAAAAACCTTACGGAGAGAGTAAAACCCCTTAACTGCCATAGTTGGCTTAAAAGCAGCCATCAATTAAGAAAGCGTTCAAGCTCAACATTAACGATCTCAAAATACCAAACACATAACTGAACTCCTCACACCACATTGGATTAATCTATCACCATATAGAAGCAATAATGCTAGTATAAGTAACATGAATACTTTCTCCACTGCATAAGCCTAAATCGGACCGAAAGCCTCACCGACACTTAACAGCCAGGCACAGCAAACACAAACAAGCCCATGCTACCTTCACTGTTAACCCAACACTGGCATGCCTCAAGGAAAGGTTAAAAAAAGTAAAAGGAACTCGGCAAACTCAAACCCCGCCTGTTTACCAAAAACATCACCTCTAGCATTACTAGTATTAGAGGCACTGCCTGCCCGGTGACACACGTTTAACGGCCGCGGTACCCTGACCGTGCAAAGGTAGCATAATCACTTGTTCTTTAAATAGGGACTCGCATGAAAGGCACCACGAGGGTTTAACTGTCTCTTACTTTCAACCAGTGAAATTGACCTGCCCGTGAAGAGACGGGCATAAAACAATAAGACGAGAAGACCCTATGGAGCTTTAATTTATTAATACAATCAAAAACCTCACAAACCCACGGACCTCTAAACTACTACACCTGTATTAAAAATTTTGGTTGGGGCGACCTCGGAGCATAACAAAACCTCCGAACAATACATGCCAAGACCACACAAGTCAAAGCGAACTAACCCATAATTGATCCAATAATTTGATCAACGGAACAAGTTACCCTAGGGATAACAGCGCAATTCTATTCTAGAGTCCATATCGACAATAGAGCTTACGACCTCGATGTTGGATCAGGACATCCTAATGGTGCAGCAGCTATCAAGGGTTCGTTTGTTCAACGATTAAAGTCCTACGTGATCTGAGTTCAGACCGGAGCAATCCAGGTCGGTTTCTATCTATTGTGTATTTCTCCCTGTACGAAAGGACAAGAGAAATAAGGCCCACTTCACCAAAGCGCCTTCATTACATAAATGACCTAATCTCAATTTAACAAAATACCACATACTCTACCCGAAAACAGGGTTTGTTAAGATGGCAGAGCCCGGTAATTGCATAAAACTTAAAACTTTACAACCAGAGGTTCAACCCCTCTTCTTAACACCATGACCACAGTAAACCTCCTACTTCTAATTATACCCACACTAGCCGCCATAGCATTCCTCACACTCATTGAACGAAAGTTACTAGGCTACATACAACTACGAAAAGGACCCAATGTTGTAGGTCCATACGGACTACTACAACCATTCGCTGATGCAGTAAAACTTTTCGCTAAAGAACCCCTAAAACCCTCAACATCTACCACCACCCTCTATATTATCGCACCCGCTTTAGCCTTCTTCATTACCCTCCTCCTATGAACCCCCCTCCCCATACCCAACGCTCTAATCAACTTCAACCTCGGACTCCTATTCACCCTGGCTATACTTAGCCTAATCGCCCACTCCATCCTATGATCAGGATGAGCATCAAACTCAAGCTATGCCCTAATCGGAGCCCTACGAGCCGTCGCCCAAACAATTTCATACGAAGTTACCCTCACTATTATCCTACTATCAGTTCTACTAACAAGCGGCTCATTTAACCTTAACACACTCATTACAACGCAAGAACACCTATGACTTCTCCTACCATCATGACCCCTAGCCATAATATGATTCGCCTCTACACTAGCAGAAACAAACCGAACCCCCTTTGACCTCATAGAAGGCGAATCAGAATTAGTATCAGGCTTTAATATCGAATACGCTGCAGGTCCATTCGCCTTATTCTTCATAGCCGAATACACAAACATCATCATAATAAACGGCCTAACAACCACAATTTTCCTAGGCACATTCTACCCCACCCACTCTCCAGAACTATTCACAACATGTTTCACCATTAAAACACTACTCCTGACTTCCCTATTCCTATGAATCCGAGCAACACACCCCCGATTCCGTTACGATCAACTTATACACCTACTATGAAAAAACTTCCTCCCACTCACACTAGCACTACTCATATGATCCACCTCAACACCCATCGCAATCTCCAGCATTCCCCCTCAAACCTAGAAATATGTCTGACAAAAGAGTTACTTTGATAGAGTAAATAATAGAGGCCTCAACCCTCTTATTTCTAGGACTGCAGGCATCGAACCTACTCCTGAGAACCCAAACTTCTCCGTGCTACCCTATACACCCTATCCTAAAGTAAGGTCAGCTAATCAAGCTATCGGGCCCATACCCCGAAAATGTTGGTCATATCCTTCCCATACTAATCAACCCACTAGCCCAACTCATCATCTACACCACAATAATCACAGGCACACTTATCACAACACTAAGCTCACACTGATTTCTCGCCTGAACAGGCCTAGAAATAAACATACTAGCCTTTATTCCAATTCTAATAAAAAAAACAAACCTCCGCTCTACAGAAGCTGCTATCAAATACTTCCTAACACAAACCACCGCATCCATAATCCTCATAATAGCAATCATCTCCAACAACCTACTATCAGGATGTTGAACAACAACAAGCCACATCAACCAAACCCCATCCCTAATAATAACAACCGCCCTTGCCATAAAACTAGGAATAGCCCCGTTCCACTTCTGAGTCCCAGAAGTCACTCAAGGGACATCCTTAACTTCCGGCCTGCTCCTTCTTACATGACAAAAACTAGCCCCCATCTTAATCATATACCAAATTCACCCATCAATCAACACCCATACCCTCCTAATCCTCTCTACCCTATCCATCACGGTAGGTAGCTGAGGGGGTCTAAACCAAACACAATTACGCAAAATCCTAGGATACTCTTCAATCACTCACATAGGCTGAATAATAATAACATTAGTGTACAACCCAACTACTACAATTCTCTATTTAACCATATACATCACCCTAACAACCACCATATTCCTAATCCTTAACCTAAACACAAGCACCACAACCCTTATACTATCCCGCACCTGGAACAAATTAACCTACTTAGCACCACTAACAGCACTCACCCTCATATCCCTAGGAGGTTTACCCCCTCTAACCGGCTTCCTACCCAAGTGAATTATTATTCAAGAACTCACAATGAACAACAACTTCCTTATCCCTTCTATCATAACTATCATAACCCTACTTAACCTATATTTCTACATACGCCTAATCTATACCACCTCCCTAACACTACTCCCCACATCCAATAACACAAAAATAACATGACAACTCGAAAATACAAAACCCATACCCCTCATCCCCTCACTCACTATCATCTCTACCCTCTTACTACCAATCTCCCCCCTAGTCTTAACCACCCACTAGAAATTTAGGTTAAACAAGACCAAGAGCCTTCAAAGCCCTTAGTAAGTAAAAACACTTAATTTCTGAAACACATAAGGACTGCAAACACCTACTCTGCATCAATTGAACGCAAATCAACCACTTTAATTAAGCTAAGCCCTCACTAGATCAATGGGATTCAAACCCACAAAAACTTAGTTAACAGCTAAACACCCCAATCGACTGGCTTTGATCCACTTCTCCCGCCGCAGGAAAAAAAGGCGGGAGAAGCCCCGGCAGAAACTCTAAACTACTCCTTTGAATTTGCAATTCAACATGAAAATCACCTCGGGGCTGGTAAAAGGAGGACTAGACCTCCATCTTTAGGTTTACAGCCTAATACTTACTCAGCCATTTTACCACCTATGCTCATTAACCGTTGGCTCTTTTCAACAAACCACAAAGATATTGGGACCCTATACTTACTGTTTGGTGCATGAGCTGGAGTTATAGGTACAGCCCTGAGCCTTCTTATCCGAGCTGAACTAGGTCAACCCGGCAGCCTATTAGGAAACGACCACATCTACAACGTTATCGTAACGGCCCACGCATTCGTTATAATTTTCTTTACAGTCATACCTATTATGATTGGGGGTTTCGGGAATTGATTAGTACCCCTAATAATCGGCGCACCCGACATGGCATTTCCCCGCCTAAATAACATAAGCTTCTGACTCCTCCCTCCTTCTTTCCTGCTACTAATAGCATCAGCCATAGTAGAGGCTGGCGCTGGAACAGGTTGAACGGTATACCCCCCTTTAGCAGGAAACTTCTCCCACCCAGGAGCTTCCGTAGACCTAATCATCTTCTCCCTCCACCTGGCAGGTATTTCCTCTATCCTAGGGGCCATCAACTTTATTACCACTATCATCAACATAAAACCCCCCGCAATATCCCTATACCAAACCCCTTTATTTGTCTGATCAATCTTAATCACAGCAGTCCTTTTACTCCTCTCCCTACCAGTCTTAGCCGCTGGCATTACCATACTGCTAACAGATCGCAACCTCAATACTACCTTTTTTGACCCCGTTGGAGGAGGAGACCCTATCCTATACCAACACCTATTCTGATTCTTTGGCCACCCCGAAGTCTACATCCTCATTCTTCCTGGTTTCGGAGTAGTCTCCCACATTGTAGCCTATTACTCTGGAAAAAAAGAACCATTTGGGTACATGGGTATAGTTTGAGCTATGATATCAATCGGATTTTTAGGCTTCATTGTATGGGCCCACCACATGTTTACAGTTGGCATAGATGTAGACACACGAGCCTACTTCACCTCTGCCACTATAATCATTGCGATCCCAACTGGGGTTAAAGTTTTTAGCTGACTTGCTACGCTCCATGGAGGCAACATTAAATGATCCCCAGCAATACTTTGAGCCCTGGGCTTTATCTTCCTATTTACCGTAGGAGGCTTAACCGGCATTATCTTAGCAAACTCATCCCTAGATATCGTACTACACGACACATACTACGTTGTTGCCCACTTCCATTATGTTTTATCAATAGGAGCCGTATTTGCCATTATAGGGGGCCTTGTACACTGATTTCCTCTATTCTCAGGCTATACACTAAACCAAACTTGTGCTAAAGCTCACTTTATCGTTATATTCGTGGGCGTAAATTTAACCTTCTTTCCACAACACTTCCTTGGCCTATCCGGAATACCCCGACGCTACTCTGATTACCCCGATGCCTACACTACATGAAATATCCTATCGTCTATGGGCTCCTTTATCTCACTAGTAGCGGTAATTTTAATAATTTACATGATCTGAGAAGCCTTTGCTTCAAAACGTAAAGTACTACTAATCGAACAGCCCCTTACTAGTCTAGAGTGACTAAATGGCTGCCCCCCACCCTACCACACATTCGAAGAGCCAACCTATATCAAACTAAACGAAAAAGGAGAGAGTCGAACCCCCTAAAACTGGTTTCAAGCCAGTCTTATAGCCCCTATAACTTTTTCAACAAGATATTAGAAAAACCATTTCATAGCTTTGTCAAAGCTAAATCATAGGCCAAACCCTATATATCTTACATGGCCCACCCGGTTCAACTAAACCTGCAAGACGCCACATCCCCTGTTATAGAAGAACTAACCACCTTTCATGACCATGCTTTTATAGCTATACTATTAATCAGCTCCCTAGTACTATATGCCTTACTCTCAACACTCACAACAAAATTAACCAATACTAACATCACAGACGCCCAAGAAATAGAAACCATCTGAACTATCTTACCAGCAATTATCTTAATCTCAATCGCCCTCCCATCCCTACGCATTCTATACCTAACAGATGAGATCAACGACCCATCCTTCACCATCAAATCAATCGGACACCAATGGTACTGAACCTATGAATACACGGACTATGGGGGCCTAATTTTTAACTCCTACATATTACCCCCGCTATTCTTGAATCCGGGAGATCTTCGACTTCTAGAAGTTGACAATCGAGTAGTCCTCCCAATTGAAGCCCCTGTACGTATAATAATTACATCTCAAGACGTCTTACATTCATGAACTATTCCCACACTAGGCCTCAAAACAGATGCAGTGCCCGGACGCTTAAATCAAACTGTATTCACGGCCACGCGACCAGGCGTCTATTATGGACAATGCTCAGAAATCTGCGGCGCAAACCACAGCTTCATACCAATTGTTGCAGAGCTAATCCCGCTAAAAATCTTTGAAATAGGGCCTGTATTTACCCTATAAATAGCCCATTATTCCCTCCACCCTCAAAATACCCTACAAACCCACTGTACAGCTATCCTAGCATTAACCTTTTAAGTTAAAGATGGGGGACACGCCCTCTACAGTGAAATGCCCCAGTTAGACACATCGACATGATTTACTACTATTATGACGATGCTTCTTACACTATACCTTATCATGCAATTAAAGCTACTAAACATAAACCCCCGCCAACTGCCTCTTACAAAAAACCCTAACCTACAAACTCACAATATTCGCTGACAACCAAAATGAACGAAAATCTGTTTACCCAATTCTCAATCCCAACAATTCTAAATCAACCCGCCACAATCCCCATCATCCTATTCCCCACCCTACTAGTCCTAACCTCTAAACACCCTATTAATAATCGACTGACAACCATTCAACAAAACCTGATTCAATTAGCCCTAAAACAAATAATGATAGCTCATAATGCTAAAGGACTAACCTGGTCTCTAATACTAATATCTCTAATTACCTTTATCACTACAACAAACCTCTTAGGACTTCTGCCCCACTCGTTCACACCAACCACCCAACTCTCCATAAACCTAGCCATAGCGATCCCTCTATGAACAGGCACAGTGATCATAGGACTTCGCTTTAAAACCAAAAATTCCCTAGCCCACCTTCTACCACAAGGTACACCCACACCTCTCATTCCCATATTAGTGATAATCGAAACTGTCAGCCTACTTATCCAACCGGTAGCCCTGGCCGTACGACTAACTGCAAATATTACAGCTGGTCACCTACTAATACACCTAGTTGGAGACGCTGTATTAGCACTATCAACCACTAACTTCTCCTTAACCCTGCTAACTTCTATACTCCTAGCACTATTAACTATTCTAGAGATTGCAGTAGCCCTAATTCAAGCCTACATCTTCACACTCCTAATTAGCCTCTACCTACACAACAACACTTAATGACCCACCAAACCCATGCTTATCACATAGTTAAACCCAGTCCCTGACCACTGACAGGAGCTCTGTCAGCCTTCTTAATAACATCGGGCTTAATCATATGATTTCACTTCTACTCTACCACCTTACTAATACTAGGCCTACTAACCAATACACTAACCCTATATCAATGATGACGCGATATTGTACGAGAAAGCACGTACCAAGGCCACCACACAGCATCTGTCCAAAAAGGCCTTCGATGCGGAATAACACTATTCATTATCTCAGAAGTATTCTTCTTTATCGGCTTCTTCTGAGCATTTTACCACTCAAGCCTCGCCCCAACACCCTGCTTAGGAGGCCACTGACCACCAACAGGCATTACCCCACTAAACCCCCTAGAGGTGCCCCTCCTAAACACCTCTGTACTACTCGCATCCGGAGTTACAATCACCTGAGCCCATCACAGCCTCATAAACAACGATCGAAAACAAACAATCCAAGCCCTGTCCATCACAATCCTACTAGGCACTTATTTCACCCTGCTACAAATCTCAGAATACTTTGAAGCGCCATTCACCATCTCTGATGGTATTTACGGTTCAACATTCTTCATTACCACAGGCTTCCACGGGCTCCACGTCATTATTGGATCCACATTCCTCTTTATTTGCCTCATCCGTCAACTACTATACCACTTCACATCAAACCACCATTTCGGCTTCGAAGCTGCCGCCTGATATTGACACTTTGTAGACGTTGTCTGACTACTCCTCTATATTTCTATCTATTGATGAGGATCCTACTCTTTTAGTATAACCAGTACAGTTGACTTCCAATCAACCAGCTTTGACAACATTCAAAAAAGAGTAATTAACCTAGTACTAGCCTTAACAATCAACACCCTATTAACCACACTACTGATAATCATCATATTCTGATTACCCCAACTTAACTCCTATGCAGAAAAAACTAGCCCCTACGAATGCGGATTTGACCCCTTAAACCCCGCTCGTACTCCGTTCTCAATAAAGTTTTTCCTAATCGCCATTACCTTCCTACTATTCGACATAGAAATTGCCCTACTACTATCCCTACCATGAGCCATTCAAACAACAAACCTCCCAATAATAATCAAATCAACCATCGCTTTCATTATTATCCTAATCCTCAGCCTAACCTACGAATGAACTCAAAAGGGGTTAGATTGAGTCGAATTGGTAAGTAGTTTAAATAAAACAAATGATTTCGACTCATTAGATTATGATAATCATACTAACCAAATGACCCCTACCTACATAAATATTATATTAGCATTTACCATCTCTCTTCTAGGCATATTAACCTA
>NW_027257837.1:0-19926 GCF_043159975.1 Macaca nemestrina
CCCACACACATCCATATAACGCACATTAAAATAAATGACCAGTCCCAAAATCTATGTCCCACCTGCCTAAGGCTCCAACCCCAGCAGAGCCATTCCACAGACATCTGAATCCAAAATTCCCTCATTCAGT
The DNA here is from genome assembly GCF_043159975.1 of Macaca nemestrina. Lineage (NCBI taxonomy): Eukaryota > Metazoa > Chordata > Mammalia > Primates > Cercopithecidae > Macaca > Macaca nemestrina. Next base: position 131 of record NW_027257837.1, read on the forward strand.
ACTTGCCTATGCAAATTAGAGCTTCATTTCAAAGTAACTGCCACACCCTCCAGATGGCCAGATTCTCTATTACTTTTTCTTTAAAGTAACAGCCTATTCAAACCTGGTTTATTCAGCATCGCTTTGCGAGGCCTTTGCATTCTGCATGAACAAAGGTTTATGATATTTCCTTCCAGCCCTCTTTGAATTACTCACTAGCCTATTCAGCTTAGCAAACATTTGCTTCTGTTTCATATGGACTTTGGGCCACTAGACTGCACAGGGTTCAGCTTTGTTCATGACATACAATGAAATTTTCAATCACTCAGTCTCATGATGCCTTGGGACTCCTAAATATCTAAGTCAGGGATTTGTGACCTTTGGTACTTATGGTTTTTAATGGGTGACGATAATGATTGTATATAATTGTGCTTATTCCTAGAGGCTTTTCACAAAGTTATTGTAATTTATTTGGGGACGATGGCTATTGGTCATGAATTAAATTAGATTTCTTAGTATGAAGGCAAGGTGGCCACATGTGGTCTTGACGGTGGTGGCCCACGGCACAAGGGCCCATGTCACGGGGTGAGTGGGAAATGAAAACCAACCCAGGTCTCTTGCCAAGCTGTGCTCCCATAGGGCTATCACCTAGAAGAGGTCTGTTTTTCAAATTCCCACAAAGGTGTGGTATGCGCTGCTGCTGACCGTGCATCATGCTGCTGAGTGGTGGGATATAAGAGGGGATGGAACAGGCGTGTCATGCGCAGCTTTCCAAGGGCAAATGAGCACAAGCCTGGACATGGATGATGGACATTAACCATTATTCTTTGAAACAGCTTGGCTTCTCGTGCCATGTTCTTAAACACCTCACTAACAGCAAAATTCTTCATGATGAATGAATAAAAATAGAATAAATGGCCATAGAGAGTGATTGTACTAAATTCTTCACCTTCTTTGGGAACCTTTCAATTGGGGCTTTTAGCCACAGGTCACCTGGCTTTGTACCACACACTGAATTTCTTGGTGCACATAGTTGCTTAGAAAATAAGTGGCACTTCCTTTGACTAGGACAAGGCCAATTGGCCAACCAAGAGCTCTTGTCTTCCAACAAAAGGATCTAAGAAGATCATCATAACTGCCTGGCATTCTTGCTTCCATTCTCTCCTCCATGTGCTCAGAGACACTGTTGATCAATCTTAGTACCCTCTCCCTTTAAACGTGGATTTGGCCTCAGGACTATCTTCAACCCAGTAGCCCAAGTGGTCGCTACCATCAGCTTTGGCAAACACTTTTAACCCTAATTGACTTCCCTTGTCTGGTCCTTACCAAGTATTTGGAGTCGAACATACATACTCAGAAACAAAAAAGATATGCTAGCAGTGATACTATATCACGAAGATTAAGCTCAAAACACAGCCACTTGCTTCAGCGTGGTAGATGTTTCCACTCCACACTCATCCCTTCCTTAACCTATGTCCACATAGCACCTAATAGTTCAGGCAAGAATAGGCAATTCCCACTTTCTTACCAGTGGATATTCCTGAAAACCACATAATAAGTGGATTGTATTTTCTTTTCTTTTCTTTTGTTTTTTTTGAGACGGAGTCTCCCTCTATTGCCCAGGCTGGAGTGCAGTGGCACAATCTCGGCTCACTGCAACCTCCGCCTCTTGGGTTCAAGCGATCCTCCTGCCTCAGCCTTCCAAGTACCTGGGACTGCAGGTGCACACCACCATGCCTCATTAGTTTTGGTTTTGTTTATTTTGTTTTGTTTTGTTTTTTGTATTTTTAGTAGAAATGGGGTTTCACCATATTGGCCAGGGTAGTCTGGAACTCCTGACCTCGTGATCCGCCCACCTCAGCCTCCCAAAGTGCTGGGATTACAGGCTGTATTTTCTTGTAATAACAATAAGATAACTGGATGTTTTGTTTCTGATTAAGAAGTTGGCAGCAAATAAATCACAAAGGTGGTCAGCAGTATGTCACACCAGCAAAGTTATCTACTGACAGCCCCTTAGCATTAAAGTGTGAAACGTTAAAGTCCCTTCAACTGGCCTAATCCACGTAGACAGTGGCCTGCACTATGTATGTGGCTTAGTCAGTGTAGTGCTCACGTGCCACGTAAGAGTGCCCAACTCTCCCGAATCACCAGTTTAGCCCATCTAAAACGAATCCAGGAATTTCAGTAAATGGTCATTAACTATTTAATTTAAAAGAATTCGATTTGCCTTCTTAGGAATTAAGAAAGCTTTGGGGGATACTTTAGATGATCCAGGCTTCTTTGGAGAAGAAAAGAGGTTGCCAAGAAATATCTGAACTATGGCTTTCTCTGTGACTTAAAGAGACAACATTGGCCGATGTTTCTTGAAGACTGCTCTGTGCCAGGCATTGTGCCGAGGGCTCCAACAAAGAAAACCATCCAAACTCACTCCACGGAACTCAGTGCCACATTTGGTGGGACTGTGCTTTCCAAAACAGCTGCTGCATTGTTTAAATACTGGAGGAGCTCACTACAGAGTTTAACTGCATCTTGAATGTCGCCTTTTGTTTATATTTTTCTCTCTCTTTGATATATATTTTAATGTCTTTGCTAATTTTCCTTAATTTACTTTAGACATTTGAAATATTCTTTCCAAGGACTTGGAATCTAGAGGTATTTCTGTCAGTGCTTCTTAGTCCTGATTGTACATTAGAATCACCTAGGGGTGCTTTAAAGCTCCTGATACCAGGTGGCACACTCCACACTAGTTACATCGGTGCCTTGGGGGTGGGACCCAGACATTGGTAATTTTTAAAGCTCCCCAGGTACTTCCAATGTGCCAGGTTGAACACCACTGCCACTCTTTTCCCTAAGTAGAAGCAGCTTCCAACGTGCCAGGTTGAACACCACTGCCACTCTTTTCCCTAAGCAGAGGCAGGCAGGCGTCCCTCCTGGCTGCTCAGTAAACACTTGTCATGCCAGAAGCAAAGCTCTTGGTGCTATTCTATTGAGTCAGCTCGGATCTCTAGGAAGAGCAGCCGTTTTTCCCAACTAAAAGTGATTCTAGTTCCCAGATCAGCTAATATGGAAATCAGGTAACAAAAGAAAAGCCTTCGTGGATGTTGCCTATTCTTGACTTCCAAAAGCCGCCACACTCCGTTTGGGCTCCGTTTTCTCGGCACTTGATGAAACGTGAGACTGCCCGGACAACAAGCACGTCACCCACATCAAGGCCTCACTCTCAAGGTCTCAGAAAGAAAGTCTGGGATAAGTGTGAGTCCAGATTCCATTCCAGATTCCCTTATGTGTTAGTTTCTAGGGCTGCTATAACAAAGTACCACAAACTTGGTGCCTGAAAACAACAGAAATCTGTTCATTTCCGAAATCTATTTGGTTCTGGAGGCTGGAAGTCCAAAATCAAGGTGTCGGCAGGGCGATGCCACCTCTGAAGGCTCTAGGGGAGAATCCTTTCCCTGGCTCTTCCCAGCTCCTGTGGTGGCCATGGATCCTTGTCTCTTCTGGGCTTTTAGCTGCATCACTCCAGTCTCTGCCTGTGTTGTCACATGGCCTTTTTCCCTGTGTCTCTGTGTCTCTCTCTCCTTATGAGGACACCAAGCTTTGCATTTAGGGTCTACCCTAATCCTATATCACCTCATCTTCACTTGATTGCATATGTAAAGGCCCTGTTTCCAAGGAAGGTCACATTCACAGCTTCCAGGAGGATATGGATCTTGTGGGGACATATTCAACCCGGTACACCTCATAAACCACCTGCAGGGATTCTCAACCTCCATCCCTGGGAGGCAGATCATGGAGACATTTATACCTGTCTATCTGCTAATCTGTTTACATACGTCATCCTTCTCTAGAATACCAGAAAGAAAGCCACCTGCCCATAGTCAAAAGAAAATGACATAGCTAATTAGGTTGTCTTTTTTAATGTTTTTAAGACCAAGAGAGATGAAAAAGACCCTATGCTTGTGGGGTTGTTGTGCTTTTTTCAGACTTTATTCCACATTTTTAACATTAAGCTCATTTTATGCCTGTTTAGAAACAGCAAACATAGTATTTAAAGTGTAATCAGCCAGACAGGGTGGCTCACACCTGTAATCCCAGCACTTTGAGAGGCCAAGGCAGGCGGATCCACTTGAGGCCAGGGGTTCAAGACTAGACTAGACAACATGGTGAAACATTGTCTCTACTACAACTACGAAAATCAGCTGGGGATGGTAGTGCGCACCTGTGGTCCCAGCTACTCGGAAGGCTGAGGCAGGAGAATCACTGGAACCGGGGAGGCAGAGGTTGCAGTGAGCTGAGATTGCATCACTGCACTCCAGCCTGGGAGACAGAGCAAGACTCCATCTCTAAATAAATAAATAAATGTAATCGACTAATATTTTTCTTCTAAAGAAGCTTGATAGATTATCTCACATACACGTACACACACACACAGAGAGAGAACTGAAAATTCTTTCTTTTATTTTTTCCAATTTAGCATTGTAACTTAACATTTGTAACTATTAATTTAGATGGTCCCAGGAAGCACAAAAAGGAGCCCAGGCTGATGGTCCAATTCTGTAGGAATTCCTACGAGATGATCATTTAACACCAGTCACTCTCACTTCTTCACAACTTTCTTGTACAAAATCCGAGACAGGTTTTAGGCAGGTCTATTGCTTGTGTTACTCTTCAGACCCAGGCCCTAGGTGTATTTGCAAAATTAAGCCATGCTAGGCTTTGAGGAATAAGAAGAGGCATTTTTTTAAACTCCCCGAGTCCCTGGGGTCCCTGGGCTGACCTAGAGGTTTGGGTTGGGAAATTCACTATTCCCATTTCCATTTTTTCCTGTCATTTAAGCTGTTTCCTTGGAGATGTCACAGCCCATCCGTGCTTCCTTCTGTGAAATGAGGCCTGTGACCATTGGCTGTGTACCATTAGGGGAGCTAGAGGAGCAGCCAGGAGATGTGAACTCATTCTCACCCTCGAGTCACACTGACTCTGCGCCTAGAAAGGCAGCAGGCAGTAGTAGCAGATCAGGCATGGAAGGCAACGAGGAGCTGAAAACAAAGATATCCCTCTGGAGTTGGACTGCCTAGGTTCAAATCTTAGATTCATTCCGGAGAGACAAGATAGTAACTTCTCTAAGCTGTTTGCTCATCTGTAAAATGAGGTTCACAGTGCCTGCCACGGAGAGTTACACAGAAGTACTGCGACAGTAAAGGTCACAAGTGCCTGGCACATAGTAGGCATTCGGTGAGGCTAGGCCTCATTAACAGGAGTTCCAACTCTGCTGAATGTTCATGGTTGCCTGGATCAGACTCTTAAGAAGGCATGTTCAGGCTTAATGGGAAGGAATGTCCTGATAGATTACTGATGTCTGCCCTGGGTGGTTTCACTGAAGTCACATATTTGCCATTTCTGCAGGCACCATAGTGAATCATATTTTTCTTCCCAAGACCCCCTTCCAAGCCCCTTGTATGGTAGACACACCTTTGCATGGTAGACACGCCTGATAGCAATAACTTCTTAAGCATACACGGAGAATGGCTCTGTATGGCAGACACACTTAAATATGTGTTCAGAGTTCTGAGTGTGGCCAACCCAGAGAGTCATTCCTTACCTATGAGGAACATCTGAGCCCCCGCCGTCCAGTGGAATGTGGACCACACAGGGGACCGAAGCTCTTTGTTTTGGGTTAAATGGAGGTTGCCAGGTGGAGGTCAGTCGGGGGAGCACATGAGGTGAAAATGTTGCGTAAACTGCCTGCTTCCTGGAGGCAGTGGCCGTTCTGTTCCACCTGCCGCCACTGCGCACCCCTGTGTGTAATTCCCCCTGGTAAAACCATGTGTCTCATTCGCTGGTGCTGGGTCTCTTTTTTGGCTTGTCAAGCCCGGTGCTGTCCCTGTTGATGTTAACAGGGGTCCAGTATAACAGTATCCCCTTTTGTAAATCCTTGCTCTGAAACTCACCACATCGATGTGCCACTCTGAAGCGAAAACCTAGAGGGTCCAAAGCTGAGCAACTAGTAGAGAGGAGAGAGCCACAGCTAGTCCCAGCTTCTCTGACAACTCAGTCATAACCCTGAGCAGAAGCCAGCCCTTCTCTGACCCTCAGCTCCCTTATCCTTCGAACAGCAATGATCACCTCAGCTATGGGGCTCTGAAGCTCACATGGTGTAAGACATCAGAACATGCTATGTGAAAAGTTGTTTTGCAGGAGTAGGGAAGCAAAGAATGAAATTGTACCAACCTAGCAAAAGTCTAACCAAATATCAAAATATATGTGGTCAGTTATACTCAATTTGTCAGTATCTTCCCCAAATTTCAGCCAAACTTCCTTCGTACTTCTGTTTCTCCTCTCTGTCTAAGATGCCTCCACTCCCATCCTGGGATGAGTATTCAACTGGAAATGAGCCTCTGCTTTACCTTTTGTAACCAGTTCTTAGCCAGAGGCTTGTGGAAACTTCCAGGGTGTCACCACCTTATTTCACTAGAAGTAAGACTTTAGCCATGCTGCTCATTGAAAGCTAAATGCTGTTGAGATAAGTGCGGCTCCAGACCCAACCTTCTAACCTAAGCCTCTAGACCAATGTGAACCAAAGCCAAGAATTCCAAGCACTGCCCTTCCCACCACACCATTTTCAATTGCTACGACCACAGCTATGTGATTTGGGGTCTCTTCCGCTGTCTAGGCTCCTCCATTAGCCTGGAGCCTGTACCTGGAATAGGGAGAAGCAGCCCAAGAGAGTCTGAGCCTCAGAGGATTGCTACGTCATGCACAGCTGGGGAGCCCACTGAGCCAGGAGGAGCTGCAAAGAGAAGGACATAGCTAAGGTGGAAGATTCCAGAAGGACCCTCAAGCCTATAGTGCCTGCAAGGGCCACAGGCCAGGGGCCACTCAAAATCTTTAGCCACACTCAGCATCAATGGCTTAGGAGACACAAGCCCAAAATAAATAGGAAATATCCCTTAAATACAAATTCTTCACAGTCTAAGATGATGGCTTTATGTAGCTGGGTTTAATTTGGGCTGTTTATTTCAGATCTGTGGTAAGAGTGAGCTCTATAGACAGGCGGGCAGCTACGTCCCAGGGCAAGCAGATCAGAAAGACACATCGGCCCTGGGAGGAAAAGCCAGTTCACCCTTTGAGACAGTCTGGAGGTTACTTCTGTTCTGCCTACCACACAAGTTATCCAAGGTGAAATTAGGGAAGAACTTTATGAAGAACGTGCAAATTATTAAATGTTTTCTTTTTAAACATTTTCTCTTATATTTTAATAGGGACGGGTTTCATTATGTTAGCCAGGCTGGTCTTGAGAGCTCCTGGTCTTAAGCAATCCTCCTGTCTGCGCTCCCAAAGTGCTGGGATTACAGGCATGAGCCACCGCACCGGGCGGTGGCTTGGGAAAGAATTTGAGAAACGGAAACGAAGAAGGTGTGATAGCTCCTTCCCATTGTCAGGATGGTGGGGGGAAGCTCCCCAGGAGGGAGGAGCCCAAGAGGAAACTGTGCTGTTTACAGATCAGAGTCTTAGTGTAGACAGTAGGCTCACCTAATGCAATAGAAGGTAAAGAAAATACTATGCCTAGACCACCCCAGGCAGATTGAATGAATCACATTTCCTGACTCTGCGGCTTGGAGAAGAGGTGGTGTTGTTGTTGTTGTTGTTGTTTTAAGCTCCTAGGAGATTCTGAGATTCTGCAAGTTTGAGAACTACTCTTGGACAATCTTATCCAGAGCTGGAGGCTGGTATTCAGGCTTTTCTGCAGGAATCTGAGAGAGGTAACCTGGAAAGAAGGGCTGGTAGTGAAGGAAGGAGGAGGGAAGGTAGCTTGGTGAGAAGAAAGAAACAACCAGAATCTGAAAGATCTGCAACACTGTCAAATTTGACCCTAGGAAAAGGTAAATCAGTACTTTATGTCTGTGCTAGGCGAACTCAGTCTGCCAGTTCTCAGGCAGACAGTGCGCTTGGAACCATGACAAATGATACATTATGCAACCATGACATCATACCAACCCGGTGAGGCAGGTATGGATGCCCCATTTACCAGAGGAAGAGAGGGAGATCTAGAGAGGTGACATGATTTGCCTAAACTCATCCGGGCACTTGCTGCATGAGCTAAGATTCCAGAGCAGGTCCCCTGGCTCCGGGACTAGACAGGAGCACTGGTGAGGAGGCTCAGTCTGGATTTTCTTGGAATGTTGACATAGACCTGAACTGGACACATTTTTATTAAGAATAAAAAGGACAAGACAGGCAGATTAATAAGTGCTATGACCAGGACAGTGGAGACTTCCATGAACTATCTGAGCACTTAGTAAAACCTGAGGAAGGCAAAATAAAATCAGGATCTCCAGGCCCCAAAGCTTCCTCCACCCCTTCATGGGAGGTGAACAAGAACTTGTAATGTTCTTACATTAGCCCTGGAGTAAAAAGGCTGGAGCCAACCAAGGAGGTACTTAGGGCAGGCAGCACACCTTGGAACAAGGTAGTCCAGCACCAAAGCCTTGCTGCTGAGACTTGGAATTCCCGGCAGACCGCAAGTCTGAGAAGTACAGCCAGAAAAGGAAGGGAAAGAGGCACCACATGTTGTGGTTAGCAGGGCTGGGCACGCGCACCCCACAGGTCAGCTCTGGTGCCTAGGTCCCCTCCACGCCCTGTGTCACCACATCCAGACTCACCCCAGGAGGGCCCACCAGCCCACTCCTCCCCTGCGTCTTCTCCACCCGTCACATGCACTTTCTGAGTTGATGCCCTACTTTCTATTTTTTAACTTTATTTATTTTTTATTATGGAATATTCCAAGAACGTAGAGTCTAGAGAATTACATGTACCCGCCACCAGACTTTGTCAAGTCTTAACATTCTTTTCCATATTTGCTTCAGATATTTTTTTTAAGACACAAGCCTCACAGATGCCACTGAAGTCTCCATGGACCGCTCCCTCATTTCATTTCCCTCCCTGTGTGCCCCGAGGAGGCAACCGCTCTCGGGAATTCCACGTTTAGTATTCTCACACATGACTTTTTACTTTTACCACATATGTGGACATCCACAAATAATCAATAGTATTTGAGCACATGTTTAACTTAATAGAACCATTGTGAATAATATTCATATAGTATCAACTAATATAATAAATTATAAACTAATATATAAACTAATATATTAATAAATTACATTTTATATAACAAATAGATAACATGAAATATAACAGCAAATAAATATAATATTAATATTAATGGAATCAAATTGTTATTTGCTGTTTTTTTGCTTAGTACTTTTGATGTGGGATTCATCCATGCTAATGGGAGTTCATTTATTTTGGTGTTGTTTCCAATTTTTCACTGTTACAAAAAAAACGCCATAATGAATGTTCATACACATGTGTTCATACACATGTGTGGGTTTGCCCAGGTGACATATCTAGCAGTGGAATTTCTGGGTTGTGGGGAATGCCTAGCCTCAGACTTATGACCCATTTTCTTTTCAGTCTCTTTGCCCATTCTTTGCTATCACAGGGATCTCCCCAGATCTAGGATGGAATTAGAAAATGCTACTCACTTCAGAGGTTTTGCCTTGGGCATGTTAAAAATCAATTTTTTTGAGGAAAAAAAAAACCACAATGTAACCTGTTGAAATGGGAGTTGATAATCACAGGCACTCAACCCATGCACGAGGGCCCACTCTGAGTTGGGCTCTGTGTCTGCTTGCGAGCACGAGCCAGGGACCCTGGCCCAGATCTGCTCAAGGAGCCAAGGAAATCAAACTGCTGAGCCTGAAGACTAGATGTAATCCCCAGGTGACCCACCAGCTTCGTTTTGGGGCCCAATCTAAAACAGGCAACTGCCCTATCTTTTTTCCCCCTTTTTAAAATACTTAACGACATTTTCCCTGATTTTCAAAGTAACATGTTCTCCTTATACAAATTTTAGGGCCGGACACAGTGGCTCACGCCTGTAATCCCAGCACTTTGGGAGGCTGAGGCAGACTGATTGCTTGAGGTCAGGAGTTCGAGACCAGCCTGACCAACATGGTGAAACCCTGTCTCTACTAAAAACACAAAAATTAGCCAGGCAGGGCAGCGAGCGCCTGTAATCCCAGTTACTCTGGAGGCTGAGGCAGGATAATTGCTTGAACCAGGAGGCAGAGGTTGCAGTGAGCCGAGATCGCACCACTGCACTCCAGCCTGGGCAACAGAGTGAGACTCTGTCTCAAAAAAAAAAATAGAAAGTTTATACAAATATTTTTAAAATTATGTTAATCATCTTAGACAGCACCACTCAGAGACATTCACTATTAACATTTTAGGCTATTTCTTGCCAGTCTTTTTTCTTAGTGTTTTTTCCTTAAATCTGTAATCTACTGTATCCTGATATTTTACCCTAATATGTACATATTTTTCCATACTACTAAAAACACGATAAACATAATTTTAATAAACTGGGATCATTCTTTCACTTAGTTTTCTATTATCTACTTATTTCTATATATTGGACATTCAGGTCATTCCTAATTTTTATTTTATTTTATTTATTTATTTATTTATGTATTTATTTATTTATTTTTGAGACAGGGTCTCTTTCTGTCACCCAGGCTGGGGTGCAGTGGCACGATCTCCTCTCACTGCAGCCTTGGCCTCCCTGGGCTCAGGTGATCCTCCCACCTCAGCCTTCCCAGCAGCTGGGACTACAGGTGCACACCACCACGCCTGGCTGATTTTTGTATTTCTTGTAAACATGGAGTTTCGCCATGTTGCCCAGGCTGGTCTAATTTTTATTTTTACAGTTAAACTGCAGCGGGTATATTTGGGCGTAAATCTCTGATGGCCTTCCAGGTCCCAGAGAGAGGATTCTCGAAGTGTCATTATCAGAAGGGCAAAAGACGTTTTTAAAGCTTTTGATACTATTACTAAACTTGTGTTCTAGAAAGAGGACCATGTTACAGGCCCATCGACAAAGTGTACAGAATATGCCTTCCCTGTCTCCCTCTACCTGTCAGCCAAATGTGATGTCTCTACACGGGGCCTCAGATGTGGAAAGGGAAGCTTTATATAGCCAGCGTGCTCAGCCACAGAATGTCACGTTTGGTGGAGAAGAATGTCTGGCATCCTCCCAAGCCGTGTGTATTAAGTTGCTTCCTTCCACGAGAACTAACAAGACAGCAAAATGGATGAATCATACCATGGGAAAGTCAGACTCTAAATCCGGGTCCCTGATAGTGAAGACAGTCTAAATAGGCCACTGGGCTGGGCGCCGTGGCTCACGCCTATAATCCTAGCCCTTTGGGAGGCTGAGGTGGGTGGATTGCCTGAGCCCAGGAGTTCCAGACCAGCCTGGACAACATGGTGAAACCCATCTCTACTAAAATACAAAGAAAATTGGCTGGGGATGGCAGTGTGCATCTGTAGTCCCAGCTACTCGGGAGGCTGAGGCAGGAGAATTGCTAGAACCTGTCTCAAAAACAAACAAAAAAGACACAAAACCTAAAGAGCTGTTGGTCGTGTTTTCTACAGCCCAGAGAAAGCCATTCTGCCATGAGGTTTAAGAGTACAAGAGGCAGACCGCAAAACATATGGGAAATAGAGAATCCAGAGGTATTTGATGGCCTCATTCTAGTTGTTCTAAGCACCTGATTCCCTCAGCACCTTTGTGGAGTTTAGACAATCTACGATTGCTTCTCCAACTGTGGTCTGTGGACCAGCGCCCTTTCCCGAATGATGAGTTACTAGTTCGTAGTGAGGTCAGTTCAGAAACTGAGTGCTTAGTCACTTTTAGAATAATTGCTGGGACATCAAGTGAAATTTTGTTTTTCAAGTAATTCCTATTTGATTTACCAAAGTCTTGATCTACAATGGATTTGAATAATAACATTGACACTAAAAACTTGGTCCTTCAGCACAGATAGTTTGAGAAACACTTCTGTGAGACGCTGCTGCAGAACTACTGCATGTGGTGTTATAGGCAGTGTACTGCACAACTTTAGGAGATGCAATTCTACATAGATGAAAGAGTGAACAGTTCTCCCACCACCTGAATTGTGCAGTGCACAACCTGCCCAACAGTAGACACAGTATCTTTCTGGCAAATTTCTTTTTGTTTTGCTTAAATCGGCCAGAGTATTTTTTTTTTCTGTTGTTGCTGCTTTCAACCTAAGGCAATTTAAATAATACATCTTCTACTGTCCCAGTAGCCTACGGAGTCTTGCTCTGTCACCCAGGCTGGAGTGCAGTGGTGCAGTCTCGGCTCACTGTACCCTCTGCCTCCCATGTTCAAATGATTCTTCTGCCTCAGCCTCCTGAGTAGCTGGAGTTACAGGCTCATATCACCACACCTGGCTAATTTTTGTATTTTTGGCAGAGACGGGGTTTCACCATGTTGGCCAGGCTGGTCTTGAACTCCTGACCTCATGTGATCTGCCTGCATCGGCCTCCCAAAGTGCTGGGATTACAGGTGTGAGCACCGCGCCCAGCCTAGGTTTTGTGTCTTACAGCCTCAACCACCAGAAAAAGAATTATTGGTCCCAAATTCAAAATTTCCAGGGAAGGAACTTAGTGGCTGGGAGGTGGATCACTTTGGCCAAGGGATGGCACACAGAAGAAAACACCAGTTTCCTGGGAGACCACAGCAATGGAGCTGGGAGTAGTTCTTGGAAGAGGGGACGGTGCTGTCGGAAAAAGTGGATGTGCCAGGCGGACTCGGCGGACTAAACAATAGGTTTCCAATTATTGGGTCTACACTTTCCTATATCTAGATTCCATTGAATACTTATTCTGAACTATAGTCTTCCAAAAACAGGGTTTGTGGTTAAATAAATGTGGGGGAAACTATAGATTTTATCACTCATAGAGATTCATGAGACATTAGCATATGAAAGGCTCTGACAATTTCTTTTAAAAAGAAACATCTTCAACAATATTTGATCCAGTGTTTCCCAAGCTCATTTGATCATGGAAACCTTTTTTAATGCCATGCCTAGTAACATTCCATGGGATTAGTGTTCTAAGAACATATTTTGGGAAAGCCATTCTAGGTGATAGAGGTTCTCCAGAAAGACATGAGTCAAATTCTTGAAAATAAGAAAGCAGGCTGGGCATGGTGGCTCGCACCTGTAATCTCAGCACTTTGGGAGGCCGAGACGAGTGGATCACCTGAGGTCAGGAGTTCAAGACCAGGCTGGCCAACATGGCGAAACTCTGTCTCTACTAAAAATACAAAAAAAAAAAAAAAATTAGCTGAGCGTAGTGGTAGGCACCTGTAATCTCAGTTACTTGGGAGGCTGAGACAGGAGAATTGCTTGAACCCAGGAGGCAGAGGTTGCAGTGAGCCGTTGCACTCCAGCCTGGGTGACAGAGAAAGACTCTGTCTCAGAAAAGAAAAGAAAAGAAAAGAAAAGAAAAGAAAAGAAAAGAAAGAAAGAAGGAAAGAAGGAAAGAAGGAAAGAAGGAAAGAAGGAAAGAAGGAAAGAAGGAAAGAAGGAAAGAAAGAAAGAAAGAAAGAAAGAAAGAAAGAAAGAAAGAAAGAAAGAAAGAAAGAAAGAAAGAAAGAAGGAAGGAAAGAAGGAAAGAAGGAAAGAAGGAAAGAAGGAAAGAAGGAAAGAAGGAAAGAAAGAAAGAAAGAAAGAAAGAAAGAAAGAAAGAAAGAAGAAAGAGAGAGAGAGAGGGAGGGAGGGAGGGAGGGAGGGAGGGAGACAGACAGACAAAAAGCCTTTACACAAACCAGAGAGCTGGGTATTTATAGAAACTGGTAAATTATTTTCAAAGAGTGTTTCATAGCATAACTTAAACGCCATCAACACTACCAGTTTCTAGGCTCAAGAGTTTTACGTGCTCAGAGTTACGTGTCTTATTAACATGGGATACATCTCTGCAGCCCCAGACCTTCCCTATCTGGAGCACTCCTCTCCCAGGCACCCTCACAGGTTGTTCAGAAGCCTTTTCAACTGTTTTCCAATACCCTGTCCCCTTCGGGGCAAAGCACATCTTTATGCCATTATGGGGCTGGCCACTGCAGTTTGCAAAATCAACTTAATAGCACGGGGACATCTGTTCCACCCTGTGTGTTGGTGTCACAAAATTCCCCACGGGGCTGAGCAATGCACCTGAGAGCAGCGTTAACAGCACCTCACATCTGGGGGAGCCTAGAGGCTGGGCCAGCATTAATACATGTAATGAAGGTCTTCTCCTCTCTCACAGGAGATTAGAATCTTACACCAGATCAACTACCTGGATTAGAGGTATAACTAAAGAGCACAGCAAACTGCGTGGACATTCAGGAACAGAGCACTAATATAGGTTGGCTATTATATCTGGAAACATAGGTGAATATATAATAAACGGTTTGTTGGTATTACCTTATGATGCATGATAATATAATATCTGCATGTCCAGACTTCATGGCCACTCTGTAGCAGAAGCTATTATTTATATCAAGCAGTTATTAAGTGTCAGGAGGTCCTCTTCTAAATGCTTCACCTGAATTAGCTAATTTAATTCTCACAATGCTATGAGGAGGGTACTGTCATCATTTCCACAGTAATAGGTCAGGAAACCAAGGCACAAAGGGCTTCAGCATCTGGCCCAAGGTCTGCTGCTGGTAAGAGATGAGGCTGAGCCCAGGGAGCGTCGCTCTGGAACCCATACTCTGACATACACACTACGGCCGCCTCTCCAGGTGTCATGAAAGTCTCCTATGCTTTGCTGAATAGCAGTCAAAAAAAAAAAACAAAACAAAACTGGGATTTAGCATTCTGTATCTTGTATTTTTTTTTTTCCATGGGTGGCACAGGAAAAATCATTGTAATTAACATCTGTACCACTCTTTGTAGCTTGGTTCTCATCACAACCCATTACAGCAAACCAGGCAAGGCCTACAGTTCCATTTCCAGATGCGGAAGCTGAGCCTTTAACAGGATCCCTACCTACCAAATGGCAGAGCCATGTCCTCTGACTTCAGGAGCTTCATGATTTTGACTTATTGCTTGTGTTGGGTTCTGTGGTAGCCAATATCCAAGACGGTCCCGAGTGATCTTTGCCTCTTATGTTCTTTCCTCCCATGCTGAACAGGACTCACTTGTATAACCACTGTGATATTATGGAAATGATGATGTGTGACTTCTGAAGTGAGGTCATAAAAGGCATTGCAGTTTCTACCTTGATCTCTTCTGGATCATTCACTCAGGAGGAAGTTGGCCGCCATGTTGTGAGGACGCAGACGCAGCCCCATACAGACTCCCTCCTGGTGAGGAACTAAAGCCACCTGCCAACAGCCCACGAAGAACTAAAGCCTCTGCCCACAACCAGTGCTAATTTGCCAGCCTTGTGAGTGGGGCCCGTTGGAAACAGATCCTCCAGCCCCACGCAGGTGACTGCAGCCCAAGCTGACATCTTGACTGCAATTTCATGAAAGACCCCAGGTCAAATTCACCGAGTTAAATCACTCCTGCATCCCTGACTCACAGGAATTGTGAGATATTTATTATGTTGTAAGCCACTTAAAATGATTTTTTTAAAGCCAGGCTTGGCGGCACGTGCCTGTAGTCACGGCTACTCAGGAGGCTTGAGTCCGGGAGTTCAAGGCCAACCTGGGCAACATAGTTAGAAACAAAACAAGGCCAGGCACAGTGGCTCACACCTGTAATCTCAGCACTTTGGGAGGCCGAGGCGTGCGGATCAACTGAGGTCAGGAGTTCGAGACCAGCCTGGCTAACATGGTGAAACCCCATCTGTGCAAAAATACAAAAATTAGCCAGGCATGATGGCAGGTGCCTGTAATCCCAGCTACTCAGGAGGCTGAGGTGGGAGAATCACTTGAACCTCGGAGGTGGAGGTTTCAGTGAGCTGAGATCATGCCATTGCACTCCAGCCTGGGCAATTGAGTGAGACTCTGTCTCAAAAAAAAAAACAAAAACCAACAAACAGTTATTTTTTCTTTAAGTTTGGGAGAAATTTGTTATGTAGCTGTGGATAACTAATACAAGTTCTAATTCCAAAGTTCTAATGCTGATGAAGGTTTAACTGACTGTGGTCTTAAGAAAGTCACGGAAGCACTCTCTGGGATTCGGTTTCCTCCCCTGCTAAATAATAATCTAAGCTGATTTCTGAGTCACCCTTAAGGTGAATAATGAACCATGGCAGCTGGGTGCAGGGAAAGTTCTGTGTGAAGCGGAACTCCTGGCACACATAGGCAGGTTCCTGGCAAACCGGCACCATGTACCTGTCAGGATTTCAGGAACATTTCATTGGTGCATCCAATCTACCAACACATAAAGACCTAATGTAGGTGACAATAGCCCACGATCGTCACTGAGTATCACTTAAGTTCCCTGCTCTGTGCCAAGATACCCCCGAAGTAGGGGGACCTCTGCTCATACCATTAGGTTCACCAGAAATGCCTTCCTTACCCCACAGCTACCACACCTATCCCTTACCCAAACCCATCTCACCTGCCTCTGAAGCTTCCTCAGGCAGCTCCAGCTAACACTGCCCTCGGGACCACCCACAGCAGGAGAAGCCTCAGGTATTTTGGCAGAGGCGTGCTGGTCAATGTTTAACAACGTTTAATGTTTTCTCTGCAGAGAAAGGGCCTTTCTTGACTTCTGTGGTGTTAAATACGTCTGCCGTAGCTGGTTTAAAGCTACCAGCATTGCATCCCTAAGAGCAGAATTGGACAAAGATACGCACGATCAGTCTCCCGAGCCAATACCAGCTGCTGCAGCGCAGCCCTGCGCTTCTGACTCTTTCTTTCTCACTGTCCTCGTGATTCCTTTGAAATATCCCTGGAAGCTGCCCTTTCCGCATTCCCAGCATCTCTCCCTCAGCCCAGGCCTTCATCCCACCTGGACTATTGCAAGAGCCTCTTTCACCTTCTGTCTGCCTCCAGATCCTCCTCACCCCCATCCTTCCTCCACACCACACAGCAGGAAGTTCCTATACCATCGCCTCAGGGCACCAGGCCCTCTGTCCTCAAAATCCTTCAAACCCATGGTTTTCAATGGGAAGGTCAAAGTTGTTGGATATACAAGCTCTTAATGACAGACCCTTGTTTATATCTCATCATCACACACACACACTTGGCCCCAGGGGACTCATCTGATTCCTGTAGCCTAAATGCCTTCCCCAGTCTCTAATCCCACTCTTCCCTCTGGGCTCATGGGCATTATCCTCTTCCCTGCTAAGCATTCCTCCCCCCTCCCGCCCCTGCCCATCTCCACATTCCACTGGCGTTTTGCCGAGAGTTCACTCCCCATGGGGAAGCACCACCAGTCCTGCGCAGCGCTGACCTTCTCTCCTCTCCCTGAGCCACAGGCTCCTTGAGGACAGGACTGTGTGGCAAGTCGCCCATTCTTCAGTGCCTGGCACAGTGTCCGGCAGTGGGAGAGCCTTTTGGGATTTAGAGAGGGGAGGGTAGTAAGGAGGTCAGTGGCGCGAGGCCGTGGGAATGGGGCAGGACCAGAGACTTCTCCCACCCTGACGCCTAGGACAAGGCTCCTGGCAGAGGGGAGTACAGGTTATGGAGGCAGGGGTGTGGAAAGAGGGGAGCAGGCAATGGAGCCTTCCAGGACCCTCTGGAGTGGCTGAAGTTCCCGGGACCACCATGAATGCCCCACCTGTTTTCTCTGTCCCTCTCGCAGGACTGAATGTGCCACCCTCAATAGTTTGGTTCTATGTCTCTTACGTTGCTTTAAATTGGATAATTGTGGGCTCAATACAACCCTGGTGGTCACATGTTAAAGGCTCCGGGCCAGGCTCTGACCCCAAGGAACATTCAAACTGAAGCCACTGATCACATGGACAGTGTCTTAGATTTCAGGTGGCTTTCTTCAAATAATTGCAAAAAAATGCCCTTGGCATGTCAGCTCTGCTCCAATTATTAGGAGAACTGGGCAAGCCTCTTTGTTCCAGTTGGGTTTTCCATCTGAAAAAGACAGTTTGTAACCAGACGATCAGCTGTATCTTTGACACTATGACTCTAAGCCAATGCCCCCTCTCTGTGGCTTAATTTCCTCACCTATGAAAGGGAGCTTATAACATCTGCCCACCTCAAAGGGCTGTTTAAGATCAAATGAGATCATGGACATAAAATTGTTGTTCTAAGCTGTAACTGTGAAATATGGGTTATTATTTGTGAAATTCAATTATTGCGTTATAAGTATTTTATAAACATTCCTGGGTGATTTAAGTAGATTGTAACATGATTGTAGGCATCACGGTGAATGCTAATTTAGGAGAAAAGCAAGAATACATTAAAGGCAGGTCCTCCTAAACAGGGACTTTCCCATGGCTGAGCCAACTCAGAAACCAGACATCTGTGGGGGGAGCTGTGGACAAGCATGGCAGGCCTGGCCTGAATCAGTAGTTTACATGATTGTGTTTAATTCTCCAAGATTGACACAAAGGATTGGACATTTAAATCCAGGCATGCCTGTTCTACGGCTTGTCCTGAATGTTCAGTCAGCCTTTCAACAGATATGCTGCAGAGAATTAGAGTTACTCACAGCTGTTTGCCTTTCCCAGGTAGAGCATAACTAGGCCACTGTAATACTTAAAAGCCTCTTCTTTCCATCTTTGCTATTATTATTATTATTATTATTATTCAGCTCTACAAAAATAAGGTCAAGATCCAGAAGTAAGCCAGATCTCACTTTGATCTTTAAGATCATGGCCGCACTCTGCCCAGCAGCCTTCATCCTCATGTCTCCAAGCACAATAAATGTCTAATTAGGAAATCTTTATAGCATCCTGGAGAATTGGTATACCTGGAGTGACTGAAGCCACAGGCAGCATGAGGAGTCCAAGTCATGCCATGGCCTTTGCCTGAAAATGATTGCCGACCTTCTCCAAGCTGCCAGTCGAGGAATGGCGTCCCCTGTAACTTCGCTTCAAAGGTAAGAGTGACATAGAGATAGACCAATCGGCAAAGGTGCTTTTGCAGGTGATATAGGACATGCAGTTTCTATTTGCCATTCTATTTGATGTTTAGAATCACAAGTTACATCCTGAGCAACTCACTTTTTCATCAGTGTACAATGACGTGATCTATACAGGTGAACAGAAACAGACGGCCTATCCACAGGTTGCCATCTGTGTTGCAGTAACATCAAAACCCTGGTGACTGAGATAATGAGCAAGAAAGAACCACTTTCTCCTTTTCACCATCCCAAATGCAAGAGTTAGCCTAGGCTTCCTGTCCACTGACCACAGGTCAGGAACATCCTCTTTATATCTAGAAGGGAGCCCGCTGGAAAATAGGCATGAAAACAAAGCCCCCAGTGCTTCTGTGAAGGGATTAAATAGTATTATTATTAACAATAATATAGGCCGGGCGTGGTGGCTCACACATGTAATGCCAGCACTTTGGGAGGCTGAGGTGGGTGGATCGTGAGGTCAGGAGTTCAAGACCAGCCTGGTCAAGATAGTGAAACCCCATCTCTACTAAAAAGACAAAAATTAGCCAAGCACAGTGGCAGGAGCCTGTAATCCCAGCTACTCAGGAGGCTGAGGCAGGAGAATTGCTTGAACTCAGGGGACAGAAGTTGCAGTGAGCCGAGATGGTGCCACTGAACTCCAGCCTGGGTGACAGAGTGAGACTCTGTCTCAAAAAATAAAAATAAAAATGATAATAATATGTTGTCATTATTATTACTGTAAAGTCATTGATATTTGTATATTAATTTATCTAAAAAGTCCTTTTCTAACGATTGATAATCTGCTACTATAGCCACACTAATTGGTAAAACATTGAATTACTTCCATATCTATTAAACAGCCACCTGTTTACCCAAACCTCACTCCAGTACTCCTTCTTGTGTCACCCAGCTACCAAGGGTCTCCTCTGGGAG
>NW_027257838.1:0-19416 GCF_043159975.1 Macaca nemestrina
TGGGGGTGGCGGCTGGGAGCCCGGTCGCGGGGGGTGCCTGCACCCCCGGCGATGGGGCTCCCAGAAGCCAGGGGGGCGGGCCGGGGGGTGGCGGCTGGGAGCCCGGTCGCGGGGGGTGCCTGCACCCCCGGCGATGGGGCTCCCAGAAGCCAGGGGGGCGGGCCGGGGGGTGGCGGCTGGGAGCCCGGTCGCGGGGGGTGCCTGCACCCCCGGCGATGGGGCTCCCAGAAGCCAGGGGGGCGGGCCGGGGGTGGCGGCTGGGAGCCCGGTCGCGGGGGGTGCCTGCACCCCCGGCGATGGGGCTCCCAGAAGCCAGGGGGGCGGGCCGGGGGTGGCGGCTGGGAGCCCGGTCGCGGGGGGTGCCTGCACCCCCGGCGATGGGGCTCCCAGAAGCCAGGGGGGCGGGCCGGGGGTGGCGGCTGGGAGCCCGGTCGCGGGGGGTGCCTGCACCCCCGGCGATGGGGCTCCCAGAAGCCAGGGGGGCGGGCCGGGGGTGGCGGCTGGGAGCCCGGTCGCGGGGGGTGCCTGCACCCCCGGCGATGGGGCTCCCAGAAGCCAGGGGGGCGGGCCGGGGGTGGCGGCTGGGAGCCCGGTCGCGGGGGGTGCCTGCACCCCCGGCGATGGGGCTCCCAGAAGCCAGGGGGGCGGGCCGGGGGTGGCGGCTGGGAGCCCGGTCGCGGGGGGTGCCTGCACCCCCGGCGATGGGGCTCCCAGAAGCCAGGGGGGCGGGCCGGGGGTGGCGGCTGGGAGCCCGGTCGCGGGGGGTGCCTGCACCCCCGGCGATGGGGCTCCAGAAGCCAGGGGGGCGGGCCGGGGGTGGCGGCTGGGAGCCCGGTCGCGGGGGGTGCCTGCACCCCCGGCGATGGGGCTCCCAGAAGCCAGGGGGGCGGGCCGGGGGTGGCGGCTGGGAGCCCGGTCGCGGGGGGTGCCTGCACCCCCGGCGATGGGGCTCCCAGAAGCCAGGGGGGCGGGCCGGGGGTGGCGGCTGGGAGCCCGGTCGCGGGGGGTGCCTGCACCCCCGGCGATGGGGCTCCCAGAAGCCAGGGGGGCGGGCCGGGGGTGGCGGCTGGGAGCCCGGTCGCGGGGGGTGCCTGCACCCCCGGCGATGGGGCTCCCAGAAGCCAGGGGGGCGGGCCGGGGGTGGCGGCTGGGAGCCCGGTCGCGGGGGGTGCCTGCACCCCCGGCGATGGGGCTCCCAGAAGCCAGGGGGGCGGGCCGGGGGTGGCGGCTGGGAGCCCGGTCGCGGGGGGTGCCTGCACCCCCGGCGATGGGGCTCCCAGAAGCCAGGGGGGCGGGCCGGGGGTGGCGGCTGGGAGCCCGGTCGCGGGGGGTGCCTGCACCCCCGGCGATGGGGCTCCCAGAAGCCAGGGGGGCGGGCCGGGGGTGGCGGCTGGGAGCCCGGTCGCGGGGGGTGCCTGCACCCCCGGCGATGGGGCTCCCAGAAGCCAGGGGGGCGGGCCGGGGGTGGCGGCTGGGAGCCCGGTCGCGGGGGGTGCCTGCACCCCCGGCGATGGGGCTCCCAGAAGCCAGGGGGGCGGGCCGGGGGTGGCGGCTGGGAGCCCGGTCGCGGGGGGTGCCTGCACCCCCGGCGATGGGGCTCCCAGAAGCCAGGGGGGCGGGCCGGGGGTGGCGGCTGGGGCGATGGGCTCCCAGAAGCCAGGGGGGCGGGCCCCGGGTGGGTGGCGGCTGGGAGCCCGGTCGCGGGGGGTGCCTGCACCCCCGGCGATGGGGCTCCCAGAAGCCAGGGGGGGCGGGCCGGGGGTGGCGGCTGGGAGCCCGGTCGCGAGGGGCGGTGGCCTGCACCCCCCGGCGATGGGGCTCCCAGAAGCCAGGGGGGCGGGCCGGGGGTGGCGGCTGGGAGCCGGTCGCGGGGGGTGCCTACACACCTCATCGGCGATGGGGCTCCCAGAAGCCAGGGGGGCGGGCCGGGGGTGGGCGGCTGGGAGCCCGGTCGCGGGGGGTGCCTGCACCCCCGGCGATGGGGCTCCCAGAAGCCAGGGGGGCGGGGGCCGGGGGTGGCGGCTGGGAGCCCGGTCGCGGGGGTGCCTGCACCCCCGGCGATGGGGCTCCCAGAAGCCAGGGGGGCGGGCCGGGGGGTGGCGGCTGGGAGCCCGGTCGCGGGGGGTGCCTGCACCCCCGGCGATGGGGCTCCCAGAAGCCAGGGGGGCGGGCCGGGGGGGTGGCGGCTGGGAGCCCGGTCGCGGGGGGTGCCTGCACCCCCGGCGATGGGGCTCCCAGAAGCCAGGGGGGCGGGCCGGGGGTGGCGGCTGGGAGCCCGGTCGCGGGGGGTGCCTGCACCCCCGGCGATGGGGCTCCCAGAAGCCAGGGGGGCGGGCCGGGGGTGGCGGCTGGGAGCCCGGTCGCGGGGGGTGCCTGCACCCCCGGCGATGGGGCTCCCAGAAGCCAGGGGGGCGGGCCGGGGGTGGCGGCTGGGAGCCCGGTCGCGGGGGGTGCCTGCACCCCCGGCGATGGGGCTCCAGAAGCCAGGGGGGCGGGCCGGGGGTGGCGGCTGGGGAGCCCGGTCGCGGGGGGTGCCTGCACCCCCGGCGATGGGGCTCCCAGAAGCCAGGGGGGCGGGCCGGGGGTGGCGGCTGGGGAGCCCGGTCGCGGGGGGGTGCCTGCACCCCCGGCGATGGGGCTCCCAGAAGCCAGGGGGGCGGGCCGGGGGTGGCGGCTGGGAGCCCGGTCGCGGGGGGTGCCTGCACCCCCGGCGATGGGGCTCCCAGAAGCCAGGGGGGCGGGCCGGGGGTGGCGGCTGGGAGCCCGGTCGCGGGGGGTGCCTGCACCCCCGGCGATGGGGCTCCCAGAAGCCAGGGGGGCGGGCCGGGGGTGGCGGCTGGGAGCCCGGTCGCGGGGGGTGCCTGCACCCCCGGCGATGGGGCTCCCAGAAGCCAGGGGGGCGGGCCGGGGGTGGCGGCTGGGAGCCCGGTCGCGGGGGGTGCCTGCACCCCCGGCGATGGGGCTCCCAGAAGCCAGGGGGGCGGGCCGGGGGTGGCGGCTGGGAGCGGCTGGGAGCCCGGTCGCGGGGGGTGCCTGCACCCCCGGCGATGGGGCTCCCAGAAGCCAGGGGGGCGGGCCGGGGGTGGCGGCTGGGAGCCCGGTCGCGGGGGGTGCCTGCACCCCCGGCGATGGGGCTCCCAGAAGCCAGGGGGGCGGGCCGGGGGTGGCGGCTGGGAGCCCGGTCGCGGGGGGTGCCTGCACCCCCGGCGATGGGGCTCCCAGAAGCCAGGGGGGCGGGCCGGGGGTGGCGGCTGGGAGCCCGGTCGCGGGGGGTGCCTGCACCCCCGGCGATGGGGCTCCCAGAAGCCAGGGGGGCGGGCCGGGGGTGGCGGCTGGGAGCCCGGTCGCGGGGGGTGCCTGCACCCCCGGCGATGGGGCTCCCAGAAGCCAGGGGGGCGGGCCGGGGGTGGCGGCTGGGAGCCCGGTCGCGGGGGGTGCCTGCACCCCCGGCGATGGGGCTCCCAGAAGCCAGGGGGGCGGGCCGGGGGTGGCGGCTGGGAGCCCGGTCGCGGGGGGTGCCTGCACCCCCGGCGATGGGGCTCCCAGAAGCCAGGGGGGCGGGCCGGGGGTGGCGGCTGGGAGCCCGGTCGCGGGGGGGTGCCTGCACCCCCGGCGATGGGGCTCCCAGAAGCCAGGGGGGCGGGCCGGGGGTGGCGGCTGGGAGCCCGGTCGCGGGGGGTGCCTGCACCCCCGGCGATGGGGCTCCCAGAAGCCAGGGGGGCGGGCCGGGGGTGGCGGCTGGGAGCCCGGTCGCGGGGGGTGCCTGCACCCCCGGCGATGGGGCTCCCAGAAGCCAGGGGGGCGGGCCGGGGGTGGCGGCTGGGAGCCCGGTCGCGGGGGGGTGCCTGCACCCCCGGCGATGGGGCTCCCAGAAGCCAGGGGGGCGGGCCGGGGGTGGCGGCTGGGAGCCCGGTCGCGGGGGGTGCCTGCACCCCCGGCGATGGGGCTCCCAGAAGCCAGGGGGGCGGGCCGGGGGTGGCGGCTGGGAGCCCGGTCGCGGGGGGTGCCTGCACCCCCGGCGATGGGGCTCCCAGAAGCCAGGGGGGCGGGCCGGGGGTGGCGGCTGGGAGCCCGGTCGCGGGGGGTGCCTGCACCCCCGGCGATGGGGCTCCCAGAAGCCAGGGGGGCGGGCCGGGGGTGGCGGCTGGGAGCCCGGTCGCGGGGGGTGCCTGCACCCCCGGCGATGGGGCTCCCAGAAGCCAGGGGGGCGGGCCGGGGGGTGGCGGCTGGGAGCCCGGTCGCGGGGGGTGCCTGCACCCCCGGCGATGGGGCTCCCAGAAGCCAGGGGGGCGGGCCGGGGGTGGCGGCTGGGAGCCCGGTCGCGGGGGGTGCCTGCACCCCCGGCGATGGGGCTCCCAGAAGCCAGGGGGGCGGGCCGGGGGTGGCGGCTGGGAGCCCGGTCGCGGGGGGTGCCTGCACCCCCGGCGATGGGGCTCCCAGAAGCCAGGGGGGCGGGCCGGGGGTGGCGGCTGGGAGCCCGGTCGCGGGGGGTGCCTGCACCCCCGGCGATGGGGCTCCCAGAAGCCAGGGGGGCGGGCCGGGGGTGGCGGCTGGGAGCCCGGTCGCGGGGGGTGCCTGCACCCCCGGCGATGGGGCTCCCAGAAGCCAGGGGGGCGGGCCGGGGGTGGCGGCTGGGAGCCCGGTCGCGGGGGGTGCCTGCACCCCCGGCGATGGGGCTCCCAGAAGCCAGGGGGGCGGGCCGGGGGTGGCGGCTGGGAGCCCGGTCGCGGGGGGTGCCTGCACCCCCGGCGATGGGGCTCCCAGAAGCCAGGGGGGCGGGCCGGGGGTGGCGGCTGGGAGCCCGGTCGCGGGGGGTGCCTGCACCCCCGGCGATGGGGCTCCCAGAAGCCAGGGGGGCGGGCCGGGGGTGGCGGCTGGGAGCCCGGTCGCGGGGGGTGCCTGCACCCCCGGCGATGGGGCTCCCAGAAGCCAGGGGGGCGGGCCGGGGGTGGCGGCTGGGAGCCCGGTCGCGGGGGGTGCCTGCACCCCCGGCGATGGGGCTCCCAGAAGCCAGGGGGGCGGGCCGGGGGTGGCGGCTGGGAGCCCGGTCGCGGGGGGTGCCTGCACCCCCGGCGATGGGGCTCCCAGAAGCCAGGGGGGCGGGCCGGGGGTGGCGGCTGGGAGCCCGGTCGCGGGGGGTGCCTGCACCCCCGGCGATGGGGCTCCCAGAAGCCAGGGGGGCGGGCCGGGGGTGGCGGCTGGGAGCCCGGTCGCGGGGGGTGCCTGCACCCCCGGCGATGGGGCTCCCAGAAGCCAGGGGGGCGGGCCGGGGGTGGCGGCTGGGAGCCCGGTCGCGGGGGGTGCCTGCACCCCCGGCGATGGGGCTCCCAGAAGCCAGGGGGGCGGGCCGGGGGTGGCGGCTGGGAGCCCGGTCGCGGGGGGTGCCTGCACCCCCGGCGATGGGGCTCCCAGAAGCCAGGGGGGCGGGCCGGGGGTGGCGGCTGGGAGCCCGGTCGCGGGGGGTGCCTGCACCCCCGGCGATGGGGCTCCCAGAAGCCAGGGGGGCGGGCCGGGCGTGGCGGCTGGGAGCCCGATCGGGGGGCGTGCCTGACCCCCCGGCGATGGGGCTCCCAGAAGCCAGGGGGGCGGGCCGGGGGTGGCTCCTGGCAACCTGATCTGGATATTTGGAAGAGTATCACAAGGGGTTGTCCAGTGTCTGTAATTCTGAGATTAATATCTGTCTCTCGGCCTTGGAATATTGAGAAGGATGAAACAGGGTGAATGTCCACCCTGTGCCACATTGCGAGTAGTATCAGCCTGTCCCCTCCATGGGTATTAGGAACAATATCCCAGACTGGGTGTACGCCTCCTGCTGTACAGAGTGCAATATCATCCTCTCCCTCCCAGGATAGTAATTACAATATCACTGGGCGGGAGCACACAGCCTGTGAATTATTATCATCCTCTCCAACTCCGTATACTAGGAACTATATCTCAGAAAAACTGTCCCCTCAGTGCCATATTCGGACTAATAGCAAAGGCTTCTTCCGGGAATATTAGGAGCAATATTACCGCGGAGCTATCCATCCATTGCTATAATTGGAGTCATGTGATACTCTACCCCCGTTCATATTAGGATCAGTGTCACGTGGTGAGTGTACACCTACTGCGATATTAAAACTAAAGTCCTGCTTTCCGACCCTGGTTATTAAGAACAGCATCACAAGTAGGTTTACACTTCCTGTGGAATGAGGAATAATAATATGATTATTAATCATCAATGATCGATTTTAATAATTATCAATGATACTAAAAATTCATAAGATACCATTATTAATTATGGATAATGATTTTCAATACATGATTATGCCTGCTTTCAATTAATTATTAATATTAATGTCATCAAATAATATTATTAGTTCCTAATACTAATCATTATTGTATTCCCAGCATCACTGGGTATTGATTTAAGTCACATTAATTGCTAATATCATAATATTATTATTAATAGTGATATTACTAATAATTATGATTACAAATGGTTAACCTTTGAAACCAGTATTCATTTTTACTCTCTTTATTGTGATCATTAATATCAATAATTATTATTCATATTAATATAATTATGAATATTAATGATTAATAGACTTGCTCCTGATGTAAACCCGGGAGAGGACGATGTTAATTTCTATATCACAACGGTGTACACCCCACGTGACAGAGTTTCCAACTTCTGCTTGGGAGAGGAGGATATGACAATCAGTTTCACTGGAAGTAGAAACAACGGTGGGATACTGTTCTGAATATTCAGGGAGGAAGAGGCTGATGTGACTCCTAATACAGAGGGGGTTACCCCCTCTGAGGGTGTGCACACTGGGGGTGTACAATCGTCTGAGAAGGAGTTGAAAATTTTCCGATGGGGAGATGATGTTACTCAGAATATGAGAAAGAGGCTGGGGGTCCACAAGGCTCCCAGAAGCCAGGGGGGCGGGCCGGGGGTGGCGGCTGGGAGCCCGATCGCGGGGGGTGCCTGCACCCCCGGCGATGGGGCTCCCAGAAGCCAGGGGGGCGGGCCGGGGGTGGCGGCTGGGAGCCCGATCGCGGGGGGTGCCTGCACCCCCGGCGATGGGGCTCCCAGAAGCCAGGGGGGCGGGCCGGGGGTGGCGGCTGGGAGCCCGATCGCGGGGGGTGCCTGCACCCCCGGCGATGGGGCTCCCAGAAGCCAGGGGGGCGGGCCGGGGGTGGCGGCTGGGAGCCCGATCGCGGGGGGTGACTGCACCCCCGGCGATGGGGCTCCCAGAAGCCAGGGGGGCGGGCCGGGGGTGGCGGCTGGGAGCCCGATCGCGGGGGGTGCCTGCACCCCCGGCGATGGGGCTCCCAGAAGCCAGGGGGGCGGGCCGGGGGTGGCGGCTGGGAGCCCGATCGCGGGGGGTGCCTGACCCCCCGGCGATGGGGCTCCCAGAAGCCAGGGGGGCGGGCCGGGGGTGGCGGCTGGGAGCCCGATCGCGGGGGGTTCCTGACCCCCCCGCGATGGGGCTCCCAGAAGCCAGGGGGGCCGTCCGGGGGTGGCTCCTGGCAACCTGATCTGGATATTTGGAAGAGTATCACAAGGGGTTGTCCAGTGTCTGTAATTCTGAGATTAATATCTGTCTCTCGGCCTTGGAATATTGAGAAGGATGAAACAGGGTGAATGTCCACCCTGTGCCACATTGCGAGTAGTATCAGCCTGTCCCCTCCATGGGTATTAGGAACAATATCCCAGACTGGGTGTACGCCTCCTGCTGTACAGAGTGCAATATCATCCTCTCCCTCCCAGGATAGTAATTACAATATCACTGGGCGGGAGCACACAGCCTGTGAATTATTATCATCCTCTCCAACTCCGTATACTAGGAACTATATCTCAGAAAAACTGTCCCCTCAGTGCCATATTCGGACTAATAGCAAAGGCTTCTTCCGGGAATATTAGGAGCAATATTACCGCGGAGCTATCCATCCATTGCTATAATTGGAGTCATGTGATACTCTACCCCCGTTCATATTAGGATCAGTGTCACGTGGTGAGTGTACACCTACTGCGATATTAAAACTAAAGTCCTGCTTTCCGACCCTGGTTATTAAGAACAGCATCACAAGTAGGTTTACACTTCCTGTGGAATGAGGAATAATAATATGATTATTAATCATCAATGATCGATTTTAATAATTATCAATGATACTAAAAATTCATAAGATACCATTATTAATTATGGATAATGATTTTCAATACATGATTATGCCTGCTTTCAATTAATTATTAATATTAATGTCATCAAATAATATTATTAGTTCCTAATACTAATCATTATTGTATTCCCAGCATCACTGGGTATTGATTTAAGTCACATTAATTGCTAATATCATAATATTATTATTAATAGTGATATTACTAATAATTATGATTACAAATGGTTAACCTTTGAAACCAGTATTCATTTTTACTCTCTTTATTGTGATCATTAATATCAATAATTATTATTCATATTAATATAATTATGAATATTAATGATTAATAGACTTGCTCCTGATGTAAACCCGGGAGAGGACGATGTTAATTTCTATATCACAACGGTGTACACCCCACGTGACAGAGTTTCCAACTTCTGCTTGGGAGAGGAGGATATGACAATCAGTTTCACTGGAAGTAGAAACAACGGTGGGATACTGTTCTGAATATTCAGGGAGGAAGAGGCTGATGTGACTCCTAATACAGAGGGGGTTACCCCCTCTGAGGGTGTGCACACTGGGGGTGTACAATCGTCTGAGAAGGAGTTGAAAATTTTCCGATGGGGAGATGATGTTACTCAGAATATGAGAAAGAGGCTGGGGGTCCACAAGGCTCCCAGAAGCCAGGGGGGCGGGCCGGGGGTGGCGGCTGGGAGCCCGATCGCGGGGGGTGCCTGCACCCCCGGCGATGGGGCTCCCAGAAGCCAGGGGGGCGGGCCGGGGGTGGCGGCTGGGAGCCCGATCGCGGGGGGTGCCTGCACCCCCGGCGATGGGGCTCCCAGAAGCCAGGGGGGCGGGCCGGGGGTGGCGGCTGGGAGCCCGATCGCGGGGGGTGCCTGCACCCCCGGCGATGGGGCTCCCAGAAGCCAGGGGGGCGGGCCGGGGGTGGCGGCTGGGAGCCCGATCGCGGGGGGTGACTGCACCCCCGGCGATGGGGCTCCCAGAAGCCAGGGGGGCGGGCCGGGGGTGGCGGCTGGGAGCCCGATCGCGGGGGGTGCCTGCACCCCCGGCGATGGGGCTCCCAGAAGCCAGGGGGGCGGGCCGGGGGTGGCGGCTGGGAGCCCGATCGCGGGGGGTGCCTGACCCCCCGGCGATGGGGCTCCCAGAAGCCAGGGGGGCGGGCCGGGGGTGGCGGCTGGGAGCCCGATCGCGGGGGGTTCCTGACCCCCCCGCGATGGGGCTCCCAGAAGCCAGGGGGGCCGTCCGGGGGTGGCTCCTGGCAACCTGATCTGGATATTTGGAAGAGTATCACAAGGGGTTGTCCAGTGTCTGTAATTCTGAGATTAATATCTGTCTCTCGGCCTTGGAATATTGAGAAGGATGAAACAGGGTGAATGTCCACCCTGTGCCACATTGCGAGTAGTATCAGCCTGTCCCCTCCATGGGTATTAGGAACAATATCCCAGACTGGGTGTACGCCTCCTGCTGTACAGAGTGCAATATCATCCTCTCCCTCCCAGGATAGTAATTACAATATCACTGGGCGGGAGCACACAGCCTGTGAATTATTATCATCCTCTCCAACTCCGTATACTAGGAACTATATCTCAGAAAAACTGTCCCCTCAGTGCCATATTCGGACTAATAGCAAAGGCTTCTTCCGGGAATATTAGGAGCAATATTACCGCGGAGCTATCCATCCATTGCTATAATTGGAGTCATGTGATACTCTACCCCCGTTCATATTAGGATCAGTGTCACGTGGTGAGTGTACACCTACTGCGATATTAAAACTAAAGTCCTGCTTTCCGACCCTGGTTATTAAGAACAGCATCACAAGTAGGTTTACACTTCCTGTGGAATGAGGAATAATAATATGATTATTAATCATCAATGATCGATTTTAATAATTATCAATGATACTAAAAATTCATAAGATACCATTATTAATTATGGATAATGATTTTCAATACATGATTATGCCTGCTTTCAATTAATTATTAATATTAATGTCATCAAATAATATTATTAGTTCCTAATACTAATCATTATTGTATTCCCAGCATCACTGGGTATTGATTTAAGTCACATTAATTGCTAATATCATAATATTATTATTAATAGTGATATTACTAATAATTATGATTACAAATGGTTAACCTTTGAAACCAGTATTCATTTTTACTCTCTTTATTGTGATCATTAATATCAATAATTATTATTCATATTAATATAATTATGAATATTAATGATTAATAGACTTGCTCCTGATGTAAACCCGGGAGAGGACGATGTTAATTTCTATATCACAACGGTGTACACCCCACGTGACAGAGTTTCCAACTTCTGCTTGGGAGAGGAGGATATGACAATCAGTTTCACTGGAAGTAGAAACAACGGTGGGATACTGTTCTGAATATTCAGGGAGGAAGAGGCTGATGTGACTCCTAATACAGAGGGGGTTACCCCCTCTGAGGGTGTGCACACTGGGGGTGTACAATCGTCTGAGAAGGAGTTGAAAATTTTCCGATGGGGAGATGATGTTACTCAGAATATGAGAAAGAGGCTGGGGGTCCACAAGGCTCCCAGAAGCCAGGGGGGCGGGCCGGGGGTGGCGGCTGGGAGCCCGATCGCGGGGGGTGCCTGCACCCCCGGCGATGGGGCTCCCAGAAGCCAGGGGGGCGGGCCGGGGGTGGCGGCTGGGAGCCCGATCGCGGGGGGTGCCTGCACCCCCGGCGATGGGGCTCCCAGAAGCCAGGGGGGCGGGCCGGGGGTGGCGGCTGGGAGCCCGATCGCGGGGGGTGCCTGCACCCCCGGCGATGGGGCTCCCAGAAGCCAGGGGGGCGGGCCGGGGGTGGCGGCTGGGAGCCCGATCGCGGGGGGTGACTGCACCCCCGGCGATGGGGCTCCCAGAAGCCAGGGGGGCGGGCCGGGGGTGGCGGCTGGGAGCCCGATCGCGGGGGGTGCCTGCACCCCCGGCGATGGGGCTCCCAGAAGCCAGGGGGGCGGGCCGGGGGTGGCGGCTGGGAGCCCGATCGCGGGGGGTGCCTGACCCCCCGGCGATGGGGCTCCCAGAAGCCAGGGGGGCGGGCCGGGGGTGGCGGCTGGGAGCCCGATCGCGGGGGGTTCCTGACCCCCCCGCGATGGGGCTCCCAGAAGCCAGGGGGGCCGTCCGGGGGTGGCTCCTGGCAACCTGATCTGGATATTTGGAAGAGTATCACAAGGGGTTGTCCAGTGTCTGTAATTCTGAGATTAATATCTGTCTCTCGGCCTTGGAATATTGAGAAGGATGAAACAGGGTGAATGTCCACCCTGTGCCACATTGCGAGTAGTATCAGCCTGTCCCCTCCATGGGTATTAGGAACAATATCCCAGACTGGGTGTACGCCTCCTGCTGTACAGAGTGCAATATCATCCTCTCCCTCCCAGGATAGTAATTACAATATCACTGGGCGGGAGCACACAGCCTGTGAATTATTATCATCCTCTCCAACTCCGTATACTAGGAACTATATCTCAGAAAAACTGTCCCCTCAGTGCCATATTCGGACTAATAGCAAAGGCTTCTTCCGGGAATATTAGGAGCAATATTACCGCGGAGCTATCCATCCATTGCTATAATTGGAGTCATGTGATACTCTACCCCCGTTCATATTAGGATCAGTGTCACGTGGTGAGTGTACACCTACTGCGATATTAAAACTAAAGTCCTGCTTTCCGACCCTGGTTATTAAGAACAGCATCACAAGTAGGTTTACACTTCCTGTGGAATGAGGAATAATAATATGATTATTAATCATCAATGATCGATTTTAATAATTATCAATGATACTAAAAATTCATAAGATACCATTATTAATTATGGATAATGATTTTCAATACATGATTATGCCTGCTTTCAATTAATTATTAATATTAATGTCATCAAATAATATTATTAGTTCCTAATACTAATCATTATTGTATTCCCAGCATCACTGGGTATTGATTTAAGTCACATTAATTGCTAATATCATAATATTATTATTAATAGTGATATTACTAATAATTATGATTACAAATGGTTAACCTTTGAAACCAGTATTCATTTTTACTCTCTTTATTGTGATCATTAATATCAATAATTATTATTCATATTAATATAATTATGAATATTAATGATTAATAGACTTGCTCCTGATGTAAACCCGGGAGAGGACGATGTTAATTTCTATATCACAACGGTGTACACCCCACGTGACAGAGTTTCCAACTTCTGCTTGGGAGAGGAGGATATGACAATCAGTTTCACTGGAAGTAGAAACAACGGTGGGATACTGTTCTGAATATTCAGGGAGGAAGAGGCTGATGTGACTCCTAATACAGAGGGGGTTACCCCCTCTGAGGGTGTGCACACTGGGGGTGTACAATCGTCTGAGAAGGAGTTGAAAATTTTCCGATGGGGAGATGATGTTACTCAGAATATGAGAAAGAGGCTGGGGGTCCACAAGGCTCCCAGAAGCCAGGGGGGCGGGCCGGGGGTGGCGGCTGGGAGCCCGATCGCGGGGGGTGCCTGCACCCCCGGCGATGGGGCTCCCAGAAGCCAGGGGGGCGGGCCGGGGGTGGCGGCTGGGAGCCCGATCGCGGGGGGTGCCTGCACCCCCGGCGATGGGGCTCCCAGAAGCCAGGGGGGCGGGCCGGGGGTGGCGGCTGGGAGCCCGATCGCGGGGGGTGCCTGCACCCCCGGCGATGGGGCTCCCAGAAGCCAGGGGGGCGGGCCGGGGGTGGCGGCTGGGAGCCCGATCGCGGGGGGTGACTGCACCCCCGGCGATGGGGCTCCCAGAAGCCAGGGGGGCGGGCCGGGGGTGGCGGCTGGGAGCCCGATCGCGGGGGGTGCCTGCACCCCCGGCGATGGGGCTCCCAGAAGCCAGGGGGGCGGGCCGGGGGTGGCGGCTGGGAGCCCGATCGCGGGGGGTGCCTGACCCCCCGGCGATGGGGCTCCCAGAAGCCAGGGGGGCGGGCCGGGGGTGGCGGCTGGGAGCCCGATCGCGGGGGGTTCCTGACCCCCCCGCGATGGGGCTCCCAGAAGCCAGGGGGGCCGTCCGGGGGTGGCTCCTGGCAACCTGATCTGGATATTTGGAAGAGTATCACAAGGGGTTGTCCAGTGTCTGTAATTCTGAGATTAATATCTGTCTCTCGGCCTTGGAATATTGAGAAGGATGAAACAGGGTGAATGTCCACCCTGTGCCACATTGCGAGTAGTATCAGCCTGTCCCCTCCATGGGTATTAGGAACAATATCCCAGACTGGGTGTACGCCTCCTGCTGTACAGAGTGCAATATCATCCTCTCCCTCCCAGGATAGTAATTACAATATCACTGGGCGGGAGCACACAGCCTGTGAATTATTATCATCCTCTCCAACTCCGTATACTAGGAACTATATCTCAGAAAAACTGTCCCCTCAGTGCCATATTCGGACTAATAGCAAAGGCTTCTTCCGGGAATATTAGGAGCAATATTACCGCGGAGCTATCCATCCATTGCTATAATTGGAGTCATGTGATACTCTACCCCCGTTCATATTAGGATCAGTGTCACGTGGTGAGTGTACACCTACTGCGATATTAAAACTAAAGTCCTGCTTTCCGACCCTGGTTATTAAGAACAGCATCACAAGTAGGTTTACACTTCCTGTGGAATGAGGAATAATAATATGATTATTAATCATCAATGATCGATTTTAATAATTATCAATGATACTAAAAATTCATAAGATACCATTATTAATTATGGATAATGATTTTCAATACATGATTATGCCTGCTTTCAATTAATTATTAATATTAATGTCATCAAATAATATTATTAGTTCCTAATACTAATCATTATTGTATTCCCAGCATCACTGGGTATTGATTTAAGTCACATTAATTGCTAATATCATAATATTATTATTAATAGTGATATTACTAATAATTATGATTACAAATGGTTAACCTTTGAAACCAGTATTCATTTTTACTCTCTTTATTGTGATCATTAATATCAATAATTATTATTCATATTAATATAATTATGAATATTAATGATTAATAGACTTGCTCCTGATGTAAACCCGGGAGAGGACGATGTTAATTTCTATATCACAACGGTGTACACCCCACGTGACAGAGTTTCCAACTTCTGCTTGGGAGAGGAGGATATGACAATCAGTTTCACTGGAAGTAGAAACAACGGTGGGATACTGTTCTGAATATTCAGGGAGGAAGAGGCTGATGTGACTCCTAATACAGAGGGGGTTACCCCCTCTGAGGGTGTGCACACTGGGGGTGTACAATCGTCTGAGAAGGAGTTGAAAATTTTCCGATGGGGAGATGATGTTACTCAGAATATGAGAAAGAGGCTGGGGGTCCACAAGGCTCCCAGAAGCCAGGGGGGCGGGCCGGGGGTGGCGGCTGGGAGCCCGATCGCGGGGGGTGCCTGCACCCCCGGCGATGGGGCTCCCAGAAGCCAGGGGGGCGGGCCGGGGGTGGCGGCTGGGAGCCCGATCGCGGGGGGTGCCTGCACCCCCGGCGATGGGGCTCCCAGAAGCCAGGGGGGCGGGCCGGGGGTGGCGGCTGGGAGCCCGATCGCGGGGGGTGCCTGCACCCCCGGCGATGGGGCTCCCAGAAGCCAGGGGGGCGGGCCGGGGGTGGCGGCTGGGAGCCCGATCGCGGGGGGTGACTGCACCCCCGGCGATGGGGCTCCCAGAAGCCAGGGGGGCGGGCCGGGGGTGGCGGCTGGGAGCCCGATCGCGGGGGGTGCCTGCACCCCCGGCGATGGGGCTCCCAGAAGCCAGGGGGGCGGGCCGGGGGTGGCGGCTGGGAGCCCGATCGCGGGGGGTGCCTGACCCCCCGGCGATGGGGCTCCCAGAAGCCAGGGGGGCGGGCCGGGGGTGGCGGCTGGGAGCCCGATCGCGGGGGGTTCCTGACCCCCCCGCGATGGGGCTCCCAGAAGCCAGGGGGGCCGTCCGGGGGTGGCTCCTGGCAACCTGATCTGGATATTTGGAAGAGTATCACAAGGGGTTGTCCAGTGTCTGTAATTCTGAGATTAATATCTGTCTCTCGGCCTTGGAATATTGAGAAGGATGAAACAGGGTGAATGTCCACCCTGTGCCACATTGCGAGTAGTATCAGCCTGTCCCCTCCATGGGTATTAGGAACAATATCCCAGACTGGGTGTACGCCTCCTGCTGTACAGAGTGCAATATCATCCTCTCCCTCCCAGGATAGTAATTACAATATCACTGGGCGGGAGCACACAGCCTGTGAATTATTATCATCCTCTCCAACTCCGTATACTAGGAACTATATCTCAGAAAAACTGTCCCCTCAGTGCCATATTCGGACTAATAGCAAAGGCTTCTTCCGGGAATATTAGGAGCAATATTACCGCGGAGCTATCCATCCATTGCTATAATTGGAGTCATGTGATACTCTACCCCCGTTCATATTAGGATCAGTGTCACGTGGTGAGTGTACACCTACTGCGATATTAAAACTAAAGTCCTGCTTTCCGACCCTGGTTATTAAGAACAGCATCACAAGTAGGTTTACACTTCCTGTGGAATGAGGAATAATAATATGATTATTAATCATCAATGATCGATTTTAATAATTATCAATGATACTAAAAATTCATAAGATACCATTATTAATTATGGATAATGATTTTCAATACATGATTATGCCTGCTTTCAATTAATTATTAATATTAATGTCATCAAATAATATTATTAGTTCCTAATACTAATCATTATTGTATTCCCAGCATCACTGGGTATTGATTTAAGTCACATTAATTGCTAATATCATAATATTATTATTAATAGTGATATTACTAATAATTATGATTACAAATGGTTAACCTTTGAAACCAGTATTCATTTTTACTCTCTTTATTGTGATCATTAATATCAATAATTATTATTCATATTAATATAATTATGAATATTAATGATTAATAGACTTGCTCCTGATGTAAACCCGGGAGAGGACGATGTTAATTTCTATATCACAACGGTGTACACCCCACGTGACAGAGTTTCCAACTTCTGCTTGGGAGAGGAGGATATGACAATCAGTTTCACTGGAAGTAGAAACAACGGTGGGATACTGTTCTGAATATTCAGGGAGGAAGAGGCTGATGTGACTCCTAATACAGAGGGGGTTACCCCCTCTGAGGGTGTGCACACTGGGGGTGTACAATCGTCTGAGAAGGAGTTGAAAATTTTCCGATGGGGAGATGATGTTACTCAGAATATGAGAAAGAGGCTGGGGGTCCACAAGGCTCCCAGAAGCCAGGGGGGCGGGCCGGGGGTGGCGGCTGGGAGCCCGATCGCGGGGGGTGCCTGCACCCCCGGCGATGGGGCTCCCAGAAGCCAGGGGGGCGGGCCGGGGGTGGCGGCTGGGAGCCCGATCGCGGGGGGTGCCTGCACCCCCGGCGATGGGGCTCCCAGAAGCCAGGGGGGCGGGCCGGGGGTGGCGGCTGGGAGCCCGATCGCGGGGGGTGCCTGCACCCCCGGCGATGGGGCTCCCAGAAGCCAGGGGGGCGGGCCGGGGGTGGCGGCTGGGAGCCCGATCGCGGGGGGTGACTGCACCCCCGGCGATGGGGCTCCCAGAAGCCAGGGGGGCGGGCCGGGGGTGGCGGCTGGGAGCCCGATCGCGGGGGGTGCCTGCACCCCCGGCGATGGGGCTCCCAGAAGCCAGGGGGGCGGGCCGGGGGTGGCGGCTGGGAGCCCGATCGCGGGGGGTGCCTGACCCCCCGGCGATGGGGCTCCCAGAAGCCAGGGGGGCGGGCCGGGGGTGGCGGCTGGGAGCCCGATCGCGGGGGGTTCCTGACCCCCCCGCGATGGGGCTCCCAGAAGCCAGGGGGGCCGTCCGGGGGTGGCTCCTGGCAACCTGATCTGGATATTTGGAAGAGTATCACAAGGGGTTGTCCAGTGTCTGTAATTCTGAGATTAATATCTGTCTCTCGGCCTTGGAATATTGAGAAGGATGAAACAGGGTGAATGTCCACCCTGTGCCACATTGCGAGTAGTATCAGCCTGTCCCCTCCATGGGTATTAGGAACAATATCCCAGACTGGGTGTACGCCTCCTGCTGTACAGAGTGCAATATCATCCTCTCCCTCCCAGGATAGTAATTACAATATCACTGGGCGGGAGCACACAGCCTGTGAATTATTATCATCCTCTCCAACTCCGTATACTAGGAACTATATCTCAGAAAAACTGTCCCCTCAGTGCCATATTCGGACTAATAGCAAAGGCTTCTTCCGGGAATATTAGGAGCAATATTACCGCGGAGCTATCCATCCATTGCTATAATTGGAGTCATGTGATACTCTACCCCCGTTCATATTAGGATCAGTGTCACGTGGTGAGTGTACACCTACTGCGATATTAAAACTAAAGTCCTGCTTTCCGACCCTGGTTATTAAGAACAGCATCACAAGTAGGTTTACACTTCCTGTGGAATGAGGAATAATAATATGATTATTAATCATCAATGATCGATTTTAATAATTATCAATGATACTAAAAATTCATAAGATACCATTATTAATTATGGATAATGATTTTCAATACATGATTATGCCTGCTTTCAATTAATTATTAATATTAATGTCATCAAATAATATTATTAGTTCCTAATACTAATCATTATTGTATTCCCAGCATCACTGGGTATTGATTTAAGTCACATTAATTGCTAATATCATAATATTATTATTAATAGTGATATTACTAATAATTATGATTACAAATGGTTAACCTTTGAAACCAGTATTCATTTTTACTCTCTTTATTGTGATCATTAATATCAATAATTATTATTCATATTAATATAATTATGAATATTAATGATTAATAGACTTGCTCCTGATGTAAACCCGGGAGAGGACGATGTTAATTTCTATATCACAACGGTGTACACCCCACGTGACAGAGTTTCCAACTTCTGCTTGGGAGAGGAGGATATGACAATCAGTTTCACTGGAAGTAGAAACAACGGTGGGATACTGTTCTGAATATTCAGGGAGGAAGAGGCTGATGTGACTCCTAATACAGAGGGGGTTACCCCCTCTGAGGGTGTGCACACTGGGGGTGTACAATCGTCTGAGAAGGAGTTGAAAATTTTCCGATGGGGAGATGATGTTACTCAGAATATGAGAAAGAGGCTGGGGGTCCACAAGGCTCCCAGAAGCCAGGGGGGCGGGCCGGGGGTGGCGGCTGGGAGCCCGATCGCGGGGGGTGCCTGCACCCCCGGCGATGGGGCTCCCAGAAGCCAGGGGGGCGGGCCGGGGGTGGCGGCTGGGAGCCCGATCGCGGGGGGTGCCTGCACCCCCGGCGATGGGGCTCCCAGAAGCCAGGGGGGCGGGCCGGGGGTGGCGGCTGGGAGCCCGATCGCGGGGGGTGCCTGCACCCCCGGCGATGGGGCTCCCAGAAGCCAGGGGGGCGGGCCGGGGGTGGCGGCTGGGAGCCCGATCGCGGGGGGTGACTGCACCCCCGGCGATGGGGCTCCCAGAAGCCAGGGGGGCGGGCCGGGGGTGGCGGCTGGGAGCCCGATCGCGGGGGGTGCCTGCACCCCCGGCGATGGGGCTCCCAGAAGCCAGGGGGGCGGGCCGGGGGTGGCGGCTGGGAGCCCGATCGCGGGGGGTGCCTGACCCCCCGGCGATGGGGCTCCCAGAAGCCAGGGGGGCGGGCCGGGGGTGGCGGCTGGGAGCCCGATCGCGGGGGGTGCCTGACCCCCCCGCGATGGGGCTCCCAGAAGCCAGGGGGGCCGTCCGGGGGTGGCTCCTGGCAACCTGATCTGGATATTTGGAAGAGTATCACAAGGGGTTGTCCAGTGTCTGTAATTCTGAGATTAATATCTGTCTCTCGGCCTTGGAATATTGAGAAGGATGAAACAGGGTGAATGTCCACCCTGTGCCACATTGCGAGTAGTATCAGCCTGTCCCCTCCATGGGTATTAGGAACAATATCCCAGACTGGGTGTACGCCTCCTGCTGTACAGAGTGCAATATCATCCTCTCCCTCCCAGGATAGTAATTACAATATCACTGGGCGGGAGCACACAGCCTGTGAATTATTATCATCCTCTCCAACTCCGTATACTAGGAACTATATCTCAGAAAAACTGTCCCCTCAGTGCCATATTCGGACTAATAGCAAAGGCTTCTTCCGGGAATATTAGGAGCAATATTACCGCGTAGCTATCCATCCATTGCTATAATTGGAGTCATGTGA
>NW_027257839.1:0-19287 GCF_043159975.1 Macaca nemestrina
TTGTGTTGCTCGGATTCATAGGAATAGGGAAGTCAGGAGTAGTGTTTTAATGGTGAAACATGTTGTGAATAGTTCTGGAGAGTGGGTGGGGTAGAATGTGCCTAGGAAAATTGTGGTTGTTAGGCCGTTTATTATGATGATGTTTGTGTATTCGGCTATGAAGAATAAGGCGAATGGATCCTGCAGCGTATTCGATATTAAAGCCTGATACTAATTCTGATTCGCCTTCTATGAGGTCAAAGGGGGTTCGGTTTGTTTCTGCTAGTGTAGAGGCGAATCATATTATGGCTAGGGGTCATGATGGTAGGAGAAGTCATAGGTGTTCTTGCGTTGTAATGAGTGTGTTAAGGTTAAATGAGCCGCTTGTTAGTAGAACTGATAGTAGGATAATAGTGAGGGTAACTTCGTATGAAATTGTTTGGGCGACGGCTCGTAGGGCTCCGATTAGGGCATAGCTTGAGTTTGATGCTCATCCTGATCATAGGATGGAGTGGGCGATTAGGCTAAGTATAGCCAGGGTGAATAGGAGTCCGAGGTTGAAGTTGATTAGAGCGTTGGGTATGGGGAGGGGGGTTCATAGGAGGAGGGTAATGAAGAAGGCTAAAGCGGGTGCGATAATATAGAGGGTGGTGGTAGATGTTGAGGGTTTTAGGGGTTCTTTAGCGAAAAGTTTTACTGCATCAGCGAATGGTTGTAGTAGTCCGTATGGACCTACAACATTGGGTCCTTTTCGTAGTTGTATGTAGCCTAGTAACTTTCGTTCAATGAGTGTGAGGAATGCTATGGCGGCTAGTGTGGGTATAATTAGAAGTAGGAGGTTTACTGTGGTCATGGTGTTAAGAAGAGGGGTTGAACCTCTGGTTGTAAAGTTTTAAGTTTTATGCAATTACCGGGCTCTGCCATCTTAACAAACCCTGTTTTCGGGTAGAGTATGTGGTATTTTGTTAAATTGAGATTAGGTCATTTATGTAATGAAGGCGCTTGGTGAAGTGGGCCTTATTTCTCTTGTCCTTTCGTACAGGGAGAAATACACAATAGATAGAAACCGACCTGGATTGCTCCGGTCTGAACTCAGATCACGTAGGACTTTAATCGTTGAACAAACGAACCCTTGATAGCTGCTGCACCATTAGGATGTCCTGATCCAACATCGAGGTCGTAAGCTCTATTGTCGATATGGACTCTAGAATAGAATTGCGCTGTTATCCCTAGGGTAACTTGTTCCGTTGATCAAATTATTGGATCAATTATGGGTTAGTTCGCTTTGACTTGTGTGGTCTTGGCATGTATTGTTCGGAGGTTTTGTTATGCTCCGAGGTCGCCCCAACCAAAATTTTTAATACAGGTGTAGTAGTTTAGAGGTCCGTGGGTTTGTGAGGTTTTTGATTGTATTAATAAATTAAAGCTCCATAGGGTCTTCTCGTCTTATTGTTTTATGCCCGTCTCTTCACGGGCAGGTCAATTTCACTGGTTGAAAGTAAGAGACAGTTAAACCCTCGTGGTGCCTTTCATGCGAGTCCTATTTAAAGAACAAGTGATTATGCTACCTTTGCACGGTCAGGGTACCGCGGCCGTTAAACGTGTGTCACCGGGCAGGCAGTGCCTCTAATACTAGTAATGCTAGAGGTGATGTTTTTGGTAAACAGGCGGGGTTTGAGTTGCCGAGTTCCTTTTACTTTTTTTAACCTTTCCTTGAGGCATGCCAGTGTTGGTTAACAGTGAAGGTAGCATGGGCTTGTTTGTGTTTGCTGTGCCTGGCTGTTAAGTGTCGGTGAGGCTTTCGGTCCGATTTAGGCTTATGCAGTGGAGAAAGTATTCATGTTACTTATACTAGCATTATTGCTTCTATATGGTGATAGATTAATCCAATGTGGTGTGAGGAGTTCAGTTATGTGTTTGGTATTTTGAGATCGTTAATGTTGAGCTTGAACGCTTTCTTAATTGATGGCTGCTTTTAAGCCAACTATGGCAGTTAAGGGGTTTTACTCTCTCCGTAAGGTTTTTTCCTAGTGTCTAAAGAGCTGTCCCTCTTTAGACTGACAATTAAGCTTACAGGGGGATTAGGAAGTTCTGTGGGTAAGCTTAAGGTTGAACTAAGATTCTGTCTGGATAACCAGCTATCACCAGGCTCGGTAGGCTTGTCACCCCTACCCAGAAATCTTCCCACTATTTTGCTACATAGATGGGTGCGCTCTTTTAGCTGTTTTTGGGTAGCTCGTCTGGTTTCGGGGAATTTGGCTTATAGTTCTCTTCGTAAAATTGTTTCTAGCTAATCCATTATGCGAAAGGTACAGGGGCTAGTCCTTGCTGTTTTGTGCTTAGGTGGTTTATCTATCTTTCCCTTGCGGTACTATATCTATAGCGCCAGATTAAAAATTTCTATCGCCTATACTTTGTATAGGTAAATGGTTTAGTGTGTGTGTGTTGGTTGTTATTAGTGTTGATTATGCTTGGGGCTAGTATTGGCTCAAGGTAATCAAGTGATGTTGAGATTTTCTGGGTGTAAGCCAGGTGCTTTATATTAAGCTATACCTTGATTTATCCAAGTGCACCTTCCAGTACACTTACCATGTTACGACTTATCCCCTCTATATAGATACTGGGGTGTTTAGTTAAGATGCTCCTTAAATATATTTGAGGGGAGTGACGGGCGGTGTGTGCGCGCTTTATGGCCTCGTTCAATTAAGCACTCTATTCTTA
This sequence comes from Macaca nemestrina, assembly GCF_043159975.1. Taxonomy (NCBI): domain Eukaryota; kingdom Metazoa; phylum Chordata; class Mammalia; order Primates; family Cercopithecidae; genus Macaca; species Macaca nemestrina. The sequence goes on from NW_027257839.1 coordinate 2,701, forward strand.
ATTTACTGCTAAATCCTCCTTGGACTCTCAAATTTCATAAGAGTTTTCGTGGAGTTTTCTGATATAGAAAATGTAGCCCATTTTTTACCGTCTCATGGGCTACACCTTGACCTAACGTTTTTGCGGGGAGGCGTTTGCGCTCACTTTGTAACCTTTATCAGGGTTTGCTGAAGATGGCGGTATATAGGCTGAGCAAGAGAGGGTGGGGTAGATCGGGGTTTATCGATTATGAAACAGGCTCCTCTAGGGGGATGTAAAGCACCGTCAAGTCCTTTGAGTTTTAAGCCGTTGCTCGTAGTATTCTGGCGAGTAGTTTTGTTGTTTAACTACTGAGGTTTAGGGCCAAGCATAGTGGGGTGTCTAATCCCAGTTTGGGTCCTGGCTATTGTGTGTTCAGAAGCTTTAAAGCCACTTTCGTAGTTTATTTTACATCAGCTAGGGTTTTACAGTTTAGATGGAGTTTAGCTTTATTGTGCCAGATCTTAAACACCCTCTACGCCGATCTCTATTAGCTAGGGTCAATCGTGTGACCGCGGTGGCTGGCACGAGATTGACCAACCCTAAATATAGCATGGCTTAGTTAAACTTTCGTTCATTGCTAAATGTTTATCACTGCTGTCTCCCGTGGGGGTGTGGCTAGGCAAAGCGTTTTGAGCTGCGTGTGCGTGCTTGATGCTTGCTCCTCTTCGTCATAATGGTTTGTAGGGCGTCTTCACTGGAGCGGGGATGCTTGCATGTGTAGTCTTGCTAAAAGCCAATAGAAAGGCCAGGACCAAGCCTATTTGTTTATGGGGTGTGCAAACCCGTCTAGGCATTTTCAGTGTCTTGCTTTGGGTGGTTAAGCTACATAAACGGGGGTGTTGGCATAATTGTGGGGTAATTTCTTTCGGGTTGTGTGGTGGGAGTTTGATGAGGGTTAGTGTTAAGAGTGTTTAGTGAAGTAAATATTTGTTAGTTGAGGGAATGGCAGTTGGAGTTGTGCAAACCTAAAAGATGAAAATATAGGCTCCGATCGGATATATTAAGACTTTTGTTTTTGGGGTTTGGCAAGAGTGGGTTTTGGGTGAAGATTGGAGATGGGGGTGGGGGGGTTTGATGAGATATTGCCATGGTTATGTGGTGTGGTGTTACCAGGGTAATTATTAGTATGTCCTACAAGCATGAATTAAATAACACCTCTGCTTAAGGTCTGCGGGGAGCTAGAATATTGAACGTAGGTGCGATCAATAGCTGTATTGTACTAGGAATCAAAGACAGGCGCATTCAGGACGGGATGTGGTGGGAGTCAGCATTCTGCAATGGGGTTGCGTGCGGACCAGAGATAAAAGATACCAAATGCATGGAAAGCTCCCGTGACTGGTTAATAGGGTGATAGACCCGTGATCCATCGAGATGTCTTATTTAAGGGGAACGTGTGGGCGATCTTGGTTGTTATGGCCCTGAGGTAAGAACCAGATGCCGGATACAGTTCAGGTATAGCTACCCCCACGAGTTATGGGCCCGGAGCGAGGAGAGTAGTACTCTTGTGCGGGATGTTGGTTTCACGGAGGATGGTGAGCAAGGGATTCCTAAGTGAGGGGGGGCATCCGTAGTGAGGAGGATTATTTAATAGGTATGTGCTATGTACGATGAACGATTTAATGTACTATGGACGACTGGCATGGACTGGTGTGGTCAATATTCGTAGGGAAGGTGATTTAATTTGGAGTAGGTCACGCTATGTACTACTGTTGATGGTTCCTAGGAGGGTTCTTGCTTGTAAGCATGCTTTTCGAGAATGTTAAGTTGATATGTAATAATATGTTTTATGTACAGTCAAGCATATATAGTACTATATAATATACATGGTGACTAGCAGTAATGCACGAATTACATAATAATATAATGAGTGGGTTGTACTGAGTTGTGCTGTGGAGACCATACAACATAAGAATACAGAAAGTAGTTTAAATTAGAATACCAGCTTTGGGTGCTGGTGGTGGAGTTGGATACTTTCTTTCTGATTGCCCTAGGAAGAATGTTTCATTTCTGGTTTACAAGGCCAGTGTATTAGTTTATACTACGAGGGCAAGTTCACTTGAGTAGGTTGTTTTCGATTAGGGAGGCTAGTGGTATTAGGATTAGAATTGTTGTGAAGTATATTATGGATGCTACTTGGCCGATGGTGATAAGGGGTTGGGTTATTGGTTCGCTTCCAATTCAGGTGAGGGTTAGTAGGGTCGTGACTAGGAGTCAGAATAGGAATTGGCTGAGTGGGCGAAATATTATGCTTTGTTGTTTGGATTTGTGGAGTATGGGGATGGTTGCTAGGATGAAGATTGATAGGAAGAGTGCTAACACACCCCCTAATTTGTTGGGGACAGATCGCAGGATTGTGTATGCGAATAGGAAGTATCATTCCGGCTTGATGTGTGGGGGGGTATTTAGTGGGTCAGCTGGAATATAGTTGTTTGGGTCGTTTAGGAGATTGGGTAAGAATAGTGTTAGTGTTGCTAGGGCAAAGAGAAGGAGGATTAGGCCTAGGATGTCTTTGATTGTGTAGTAGGGGTGAAAGGTGATTTTATCCGAGTCGGAGGAAATTCCGCAGGGGTTGTTTGATCCTGTTTCGTGTAGGAAAAGTAGGTGTACGGCTGTGAGGGCGACGATGATGAAGGGTAGGATGAAGTGCAGGGTGAAGAATCGTGTGAGAGTAGGGCTGCCAATGGCGTATCCACCTCAGATTCATTGGACGATATTAGTTCCGATATAGGGGATTGCTGACAGTAAGTTTGTGATTACGGTTGCCCCCCAGAATGATATTTGGCCTCATGGGAGAACGTAGCCCATGAAAGCCGTTGTCATTGTTATAAGAAGGAGTATAATCCCGATGTTTCAGGTTTCTTGAAGAAGGTATGAGCCGTAGTAGAGGCCTCGGCCTATGTGTAGGAAAAGGCAGATGAAGAGTGCAGAGGCACCATTGGCGTGGAGGTAGCGAGTGGTCCAGCCGTAGTTGACATCTCGGGTAATGTGTGCAATTGAGGAGAAGGCAGAGGAGGTGTCTGGTGAGTAGTGTATTGCTAAGAATAAGCCTGTGATGATTTGTAGAGTTAGGCAGGCTGCAAGGAGTGAGCCGAAGTTTCATCACATGGAGAGGTTAGGCGGGGTGGGTAAGTCAATGAGGGAGTGGTTAATTATTTTTATGATTGGGTTGGATTTACGTATTGGAGTCATTGGTGCTTTTATAGTTGAAATACAACGATGGTTTTTCATATCATTAGTTATGGTTGGAGTCCATATGGAAGCGATGATGTATGTTCTGTTTACATTGAGTGTACTGTTAGTTATGGGGTTTGTGGGTTTTTCTTCCAAGCCTTCTCCTATTTATGGGGGTTTAGCGTTAATTGTTAGTGGTGTGGTTGGTTGTGTGATTGTTTTGAATTGTGGGGGGGTTTATATGGGTTTAATGATGTTTTTGGTTTATCTGGGAGGTATGATAGTTGTTTTTGGTTATACTACAGCAATAGCTATTGAAGAATACCCTGAGACATGAGGTTCGGGGTTTGAGGTTTTAGGGGGTCTTTTAGTAGGGTTGATGATGGAGGTGGTATTGGTTCTATGGGTTTTAAGTTTAGATGAGGCAGTAGTAGTGGTGGTCGGTTTTAGTGATACTGGTGATTGGGTGATTTTTGAGGAGGAGGGGTCGGGGCTTATTCGAGGTGATTCTATTGGTGCGGGTGCCTTATATGATTATGGGCGTTGATTAGTGGTGGTTGCTGGTTGGACGCTGTTTGTTGGTGTGTACGTTGTGATTGAGATTATTCGGGGCAATAGGTTATATTATTAAGAGTAGGGCTAGAGTAAGGGGGATGAGGAAGGAAAGGGAATAGAGTTTGATTATGCCTTTTTGGGGGGTTACGGTTATGGAAGCGGTGGTGTGTGCTTGTGAGATTATTTTGGGTATGGATTTTTCTAGTCATGTTAAGTCTAATAGGAGGAGAGCTAAGTTTTGGCTTATAAGTAGATTTTGATAGGGGACTATGCGGTGAATTGTGGTGGGGAAGTATCCTAGTATGCTGGAGAATTTGAATATTTGTGATGGGTTTTTTATTTTTAGTTTGTTTGTTATTAGAGTGAGGTCTAGAGCTGCTAGGAAGCCTAGGGCGGTTGCGCATAGGGCTGAGAGTTTTAAGTAGAGGGGTATTGTTGGTTGGAGGGGTGTGGTGGGGGGGATGCTATTGGTGATAAGAAATCCTGTGATTATGCTGCCTATTGTGAGGCGTTTAATTGGGTTTAGTAGGGCGGGGTTGTTTTCGTTAATGCTTGTTAGGGCTGGGAAGCGGGGTTGTCCTGTTAGGGTGAGGAGAATGGTTCGAGTAGTATAGGCGCTTGTTAGGGAGGTGGCGATGAGAGTAATAAATAGGGCTCAGGCGTTGGTATACGATGTGTTTGTGGCTTCGATGATGAGGTCTTTGGAGTAGAAGCCTGTGAGGAAGGGTATTCCTGTGAGTGCCAGGCTGCCAATGGTTAGGGAAGTTGAGGTGAGGGGTATTGTTTTAAATAGGCCTCCTATTTTTCGAATGTCTTGTTCGTTGCTTAGGTTGTGGATGATGGATCCGGAGCATATAAAAAGTATGGCTTTAAAGAAGGCATGGGTGCAGATGTGTAGGAATGCTAGGTGTGGTTGGTTGATGCCAATGGTAACCATTATTAGGCCTAGTTGGCTTGAGGTGGAGAAGGCTACAATTTTTTTAATATCATTTTGTGCGAGGGCACAGATGGCTATAAAGAGGGTGGTGATAGCTCCTAGGCATAGTGTGAGACTTTGAATTAGTATATTGGTTTCTATTAGAGGGTGGAAGCGAATGAGTAGGAACACCCCGGCGACGACTATGGTGCTGGAGTGAAGTAGAGCTGAGACTGGAGTCGGGCCTTCTATGGCAGAGGGTAGTCAGGGGTGGAGGCCAAATTGAGCTGATTTTCCTGCTGCTGCTAGGAGGAGGCCTATTAGTGGGAGGGAGCTTGGGTTGGAGTTTAGGGTTAGTATTTGTTGAAAGTCCCATGAGTTGCAATGTAGGAGGAATCATGCTATAGCTAGGATGAGACCAATGTCGCCGATGCGGTTGTATAGGATTGCCTGGATGGCTGCTGTGTTAGCATCTGCTCGAGCGTGCCACCAGCTAATTAAGAGGAATGATATAATCCCCACGCCCTCCCAGCCGATAAAGAACTGGAAGAGGTTGTTAGCAGTAACTAGAATTAGTATGGTGATAAGGAAAATGAGAAGGTATTTGAAGAATTGGTTGATGCTTGGGTCTGAGTTTATGTACCATAGTGAGAATTCTATAATAGATCAGGTGATGAATAGTGCAATTGGAATGAATATTATGGAGAAGTAATCTAGTTTAAAGCTTAGTGTTAGGCTTAATGTTTGAGTCACTACTCAATGTCAGCTTCAAATGGTTGTTTCTTGGTTTAGAAAGATGAATAGGGTTGTTGGGATGAGGCTGGTGATGAAGGCATATATTACGGTTATTTTTACGTAGTTTGGGTATGAGCGTTTTTTATTAGGACTGATGAGGGAAGCAAAAACTGGAAGAGTTAGGGAGGTAAGGGTTGTTATTATGATGGAGGTGCACATGATTACTACTTTTATTTGGAGTTGCACCAATGTTTTTGACTCCTAAGGTCAACGGATGGCTGTTATCCTTTAAAAGTTGAGAAAACCGTAGTTTTAAGTACGGAGATGTGGATTAGCAGTCCTTATGGGTTTTCTCGGTAAATAAGGGGTGGTGAGCCTCTGTAGTTAGATTCACAATCTAATGTTTTAGTTAAACTATATCTACAGGAAGTGAACCCTAGGATGATGTTGGGGTTGAAAGATAGAAGAATAATTGGGGCGAGGTGTATGAGTATTAGTGTATTTTCTCGTGTGAAGGGGGGTTTTATGTTAATTATGTGATGCGTAAGTGCTCCTCGTTGTATTGTGATGAATATGTGGAGGGAGTAGAGGGCTGTGATTAGTATATTAAGTCCTGTTAGTATGATGGTAATATGGGATCAGGAGAATGAGGTTGTGATTGCGAAGAGTTCGCCCAGTAGGTTGATGGTGGGGGGTAGGGCGAGATTGGTAAGGCTTGCTGTGAGCCATCAGAAAGCTGCTAGTGGAAGTAGGATTTGAAGTCCTCGAGATAGAAGTATGATGCGGCTGTGGGTGCGTTCATAGTTTGAGTTAGCTAAGCAGAAATATATGGAAGAGGTGAGTCCATGGGCAATTATAAGGATGGTTGCGCCAGAGAAGCTTCAGGGGGTTTGGATGAGGGAGGCTACGATTACAAGAGCCATGTGGCTTACGGAGGAGTATGCGATGAGTGATTTTAGATCTGTTTGTCGGAGGCATGTTAGACTTGTTATGATTATGCCTCATAGGGATAGTATGAGGAATGGATAGGCTATGTATTCTGTCAGAGGGTCAAGGATAGGGGTGAGTCGTATTATGCCGTAGCCACCTAGTTTTAGGAGTACTGCGGCAAGAACTATTGATCCTGCAATGGGAGCTTCAACATGGGCTTTGGGAAGTCATAGGTGTAAGCCATATAGGGGTATTTTTGTCATGAAGGCTATTATGCATGCTAGTCAGGTAAAGCCGTGGGATCAGGTGGTTGTTAGTTTTCGGTTTGTGAGCGTTAGTAGTGTAATGTTTAGTGAGCCTGTGTTGTTATAGGTGTGGCTTAGTATGATGAGTAGGGGCAGGGAGCCGGCTAGTGTGTAGAATAGAAAATATGTACTTGCATTAAGACGTTCTGCTTGGTTGCCTCATTTAGTAATGATAATTAGAGTAGGAATGAGGGTGGTTTCAAATAGGATGTAAAATATAATTAGTTCTGTGGTTATGAATGTTAGAATTAGGGTGATTTGTAGAAGAATTATTATGGAGAGAAAGAGTTTCTTTTGTGAGGGAGGTTCGTTGCATAGGTGATATTGGCTTGCTATGATTATGAGAGGTAGGAGTCAGATAGTTAGCGTTAGGAGAGGTGTTGTTAGTGGGTCAGAGGATAGGTAGGTTGAGTGGTTGAGGAGGTTGGTATTGGTTTGGTTGAAGAATAGCAAGGGAATGAGGCTAATGGTTAGGCTGTGTACAGTCAGGTTGATTCAGATTATATCATTTTTGGAGAGTCATGTTATAGGTAGTAGTATGGTTGTGGGGATAATTACTTTTAGCATTGAAGCAGGTTCAGGTTGTGAATGTAGTCTAGTCCGTATGTGTTGGAAATTGAGACTAGTAAGGCAAGACCTACTGCTGCTTCACAAGCGGCGAATACTAGTAAGATGATTGGTATAATATTAATTAGGGGAGAGTGTGTGTTTAAGGCAATAAGGGTGGTTATGATAAAGAGTGATATTATCATTCCTTCTAGGCAGAGGAGAGAAGCTATTAGGTGTGAGCGGTAGGTTAATATGCCTAGAAGAGAGATGGTAAATGCTAATATAATATTTATGTAGGTAGGGGTCATTTGGTTAGTATGATTATCATAATCTAATGAGTCGAAATCATTTGTTTTATTTAAACTACTTACCAATTCGACTCAATCTAACCCCTTTTGAGTTCATTCGTAGGTTAGGCTGAGGATTAGGATAATAATGAAAGCGATGGTTGATTTGATTATTATTGGGAGGTTTGTTGTTTGAATGGCTCATGGTAGGGATAGTAGTAGGGCAATTTCTATGTCGAATAGTAGGAAGGTAATGGCGATTAGGAAAAACTTTATTGAGAACGGAGTACGAGCGGGGTTTAAGGGGTCAAATCCGCATTCGTAGGGGCTAGTTTTTTCTGCATAGGAGTTAAGTTGGGGTAATCAGAATATGATGATTATCAGTAGTGTGGTTAATAGGGTGTTGATTGTTAAGGCTAGTACTAGGTTAATTACTCTTTTTTGAATGTTGTCAAAGCTGGTTGATTGGAAGTCAACTGTACTGGTTATACTAAAAGAGTAGGATCCTCATCAATAGATAGAAATATAGAGGAGTAGTCAGACAACGTCTACAAAGTGTCAATATCAGGCGGCAGCTTCGAAGCCGAAATGGTGGTTTGATGTGAAGTGGTATAGTAGTTGACGGATGAGGCAAATAAAGAGGAATGTGGATCCAATAATGACGTGGAGCCCGTGGAAGCCTGTGGTAATGAAGAATGTTGAACCGTAAATACCATCAGAGATGGTGAATGGCGCTTCAAAGTATTCTGAGATTTGTAGCAGGGTGAAATAAGTGCCTAGTAGGATTGTGATGGACAGGGCTTGGATTGTTTGTTTTCGATCGTTGTTTATGAGGCTGTGATGGGCTCAGGTGATTGTAACTCCGGATGCGAGTAGTACAGAGGTGTTTAGGAGGGGCACCTCTAGGGGGTTTAGTGGGGTAATGCCTGTTGGTGGTCAGTGGCCTCCTAAGCAGGGTGTTGGGGCGAGGCTTGAGTGGTAAAATGCTCAGAAGAAGCCGATAAAGAAGAATACTTCTGAGATAATGAATAGTGTTATTCCGCATCGAAGGCCTTTTTGGACAGATGCTGTGTGGTGGCCTTGGTACGTGCTTTCTCGTACAATATCGCGTCATCATTGATATAGGGTTAGTGTATTGGTTAGTAGGCCTAGTATTAGTAAGGTGGTAGAGTAGAAGTGAAATCATATGATTAAGCCCGATGTTATTAAGAAGGCTGACAGAGCTCCTGTCAGTGGTCAGGGACTGGGTTTAACTATGTGATAAGCATGGGTTTGGTGGGTCATTAAGTGTTGTTGTGTAGGTAGAGGCTAATTAGGAGTGTGAAGATGTAGGCTTGAATTAGGGCTACTGCAATCTCTAGAATAGTTAATAGTGCTAGGAGTATAGAAGTTAGCAGGGTTAAGGAGAAGTTAGTGGTTGATAGTGCTAATACAGCGTCTCCAACTAGGTGTATTAGTAGGTGACCAGCTGTAATATTTGCAGTTAGTCGTACGGCCAGGGCTACCGGTTGGATAAGTAGGCTGACAGTTTCGATTATCACTAATATGGGAATGAGAGGTGTGGGTGTACCTTGTGGTAGAAGGTGGGCTAGGGAATTTTTGGTTTTAAAGCGAAGTCCTATGATCACTGTGCCTGTTCATAGAGGGATCGCTATGGCTAGGTTTATGGAGAGTTGGGTGGTTGGTGTGAACGAGTGGGGCAGAAGTCCTAAGAGGTTTGTTGTAGTGATAAAGGTAATTAGAGATATTAGTATTAGAGACCAGGTTAGTCCTTTAGCATTATGAGCTATCATTATTTGTTTTAGGGCTAATTGAATCAGGTTTTGTTGAATGGTTGTCAGTCGATTATTAATAGGGTGTTTAGAGGTTAGGACTAGTAGGGTGGGGAATAGGATGATGGGGATTGTGGCGGGTTGATTTAGAATTGTTGGGATTGAGAATTGGGTAAACAGATTTTCGTTCATTTTGGTTGTCAGCGAATATTGTGAGTTTGTAGGTTAGGGTTTTTTGTAAGAGGCAGTTGGCGGGGGTTTATGTTTAGTAGCTTTAATTGCATGATAAGGTATAGTGTAAGAAGCATCGTCATAATAGTAGTAAATCATGTCGATGTGTCTAACTGGGGCATTTCACTGTAGAGGGCGTGTCCCCCATCTTTAACTTAAAAGGTTAATGCTAGGATAGCTGTACAGTGGGTTTGTAGGGTATTTTGAGGGTGGAGGGAATAATGGGCTATTTATAGGGTAAATACAGGCCCTATTTCAAAGATTTTTAGCGGGATTAGCTCTGCAACAATTGGTATGAAGCTGTGGTTTGCGCCGCAGATTTCTGAGCATTGTCCATAATAGACGCCTGGTCGCGTGGCCGTGAATACAGTTTGATTTAAGCGTCCGGGCACTGCATCTGTTTTGAGGCCTAGTGTGGGAATAGTTCATGAATGTAAGACGTCTTGAGATGTAATTATTATACGTACAGGGGCTTCAATTGGGAGGACTACTCGATTGTCAACTTCTAGAAGTCGAAGATCTCCCGGATTCAAGAATAGCGGGGGTAATATGTAGGAGTTAAAAATTAGGCCCCCATAGTCCGTGTATTCATAGGTTCAGTACCATTGGTGTCCGATTGATTTGATGGTGAAGGATGGGTCGTTGATCTCATCTGTTAGGTATAGAATGCGTAGGGATGGGAGGGCGATTGAGATTAAGATAATTGCTGGTAAGATAGTTCAGATGGTTTCTATTTCTTGGGCGTCTGTGATGTTAGTATTGGTTAATTTTGTTGTGAGTGTTGAGAGTAAGGCATATAGTACTAGGGAGCTGATTAATAGTATAGCTATAAAAGCATGGTCATGAAAGGTGGTTAGTTCTTCTATAACAGGGGATGTGGCGTCTTGCAGGTTTAGTTGAACCGGGTGGGCCATGTAAGATATATAGGGTTTGGCCTATGATTTAGCTTTGACAAAGCTATGAAATGGTTTTTCTAATATCTTGTTGAAAAAGTTATAGGGGCTATAAGACTGGCTTGAAACCAGTTTTAGGGGGTTCGACTCTCTCCTTTTTCGTTTAGTTTGATATAGGTTGGCTCTTCGAATGTGTGGTAGGGTGGGGGGCAGCCATTTAGTCACTCTAGACTAGTAAGGGGCTGTTCGATTAGTAGTACTTTACGTTTTGAAGCAAAGGCTTCTCAGATCATGTAAATTATTAAAATTACCGCTACTAGTGAGATAAAGGAGCCCATAGACGATAGGATATTTCATGTAGTGTAGGCATCGGGGTAATCAGAGTAGCGTCGGGGTATTCCGGATAGGCCAAGGAAGTGTTGTGGAAAGAAGGTTAAATTTACGCCCACGAATATAACGATAAAGTGAGCTTTAGCACAAGTTTGGTTTAGTGTATAGCCTGAGAATAGAGGAAATCAGTGTACAAGGCCCCCTATAATGGCAAATACGGCTCCTATTGATAAAACATAATGGAAGTGGGCAACAACGTAGTATGTGTCGTGTAGTACGATATCTAGGGATGAGTTTGCTAAGATAATGCCGGTTAAGCCTCCTACGGTAAATAGGAAGATAAAGCCCAGGGCTCAAAGTATTGCTGGGGATCATTTAATGTTGCCTCCATGGAGCGTAGCAAGTCAGCTAAAAACTTTAACCCCAGTTGGGATCGCAATGATTATAGTGGCAGAGGTGAAGTAGGCTCGTGTGTCTACATCTATGCCAACTGTAAACATGTGGTGGGCCCATACAATGAAGCCTAAAAATCCGATTGATATCATAGCTCAAACTATACCCATGTACCCAAATGGTTCTTTTTTTCCAGAGTAATAGGCTACAATGTGGGAGACTACTCCGAAACCAGGAAGAATGAGGATGTAGACTTCGGGGTGGCCAAAGAATCAGAATAGGTGTTGGTATAGGATAGGGTCTCCTCCTCCAACGGGGTCAAAAAAGGTAGTATTGAGGTTGCGATCTGTTAGCAGTATGGTAATGCCAGCGGCTAAGACTGGTAGGGAGAGGAGTAAAAGGACTGCTGTGATTAAGATTGATCAGACAAATAAAGGGGTTTGGTATAGGGATATTGCGGGGGTTTTATGTTGATGATAGTGGTAATAAAGTTGATGGCCCCTAGGATAGAGGAAATACCTGCCAGGTGGAGGGAGAAGATGATTAGGTCTACGGAAGCTCCTGGGTGGAGAAGTTTCCTGCTAAAGGGGGGTATACCGTTCAACCTGTTCCAGCGCCAGCCTCTACTATGGCTGATGCTATTAGTAGCAGGAAAGAAGGAGGGAGGAGTCAGAAGCTTATGTTATTTAGGCGGGGAAATGCCATGTCGGGTGCGCCGATTATTAGGGGTACTAATCAATTCCCGAAACCCCCAATCATAATAGGTATGACTGTAAAGAAAATTATAACGAATGCGTGGGCCGTTACGATAACGTTGTAGATGTGGTCGTTTCCTAATAGGCTGCCGGGTTGACCTAGTTCAGCTCGGATAAGAAGGCTCAGGGCTGTACCTATAACTCCAGCTCATGCACCAAACAGTAAGTATAGGGTCCCAATATCTTTGTGGTTTGTTGAAAAGAGCCAACGGTTAATGAGCATAGGTGGTAAAATGGCTGAGTAAGTATTAGGCTGTAAACCTAAAGATGGAGGTCTAGTCCTCCTTTTACCAGCCCCGAGGTGATTTTCATGTTGAATTGCAAATTCAAAGGAGTAGTTTAGAGTTTCTGCCGGGGCTTCTCCCGCCTTTTTTTCCTGCGGCGGGAGAAGTGGATCAAAGCCAGTCGATTGGGGTGTTTAGCTGTTAACTAAGTTTTTGTGGGTTTGAATCCCATTGATCTAGTGAGGGCTTAGCTTAATTAAAGTGGTTGATTTGCGTTCAATTGATGCAGAGTAGGTGTTTGCAGTCCTTATGTGTTTCAGAAATTAAGTGTTTTTACTTACTAAGGGCTTTGAAGGCTCTTGGTCTTGTTTAACCTAAATTTCTAGTGGGTGGTTAAGACTAGGGGGGAGATTGGTAGTAAGAGGGTAGAGATGATAGTGAGTGAGGGGATGAGGGGTATGGGTTTTGTATTTTCGAGTTGTCATGTTATTTTTGTGTTATTGGATGTGGGGAGTAGTGTTAGGGAGGTGGTATAGATTAGGCGTATGTAGAAATATAGGTTAAGTAGGGTTATGATAGTTATGATAGAAGGGATAAGGAAGTTGTTGTTCATTGTGAGTTCTTGAATAATAATTCACTTGGGTAGGAAGCCGGTTAGAGGGGGTAAACCTCCTAGGGATATGAGGGTGAGTGCTGTTAGTGGTGCTAAGTAGGTTAATTTGTTCCAGGTGCGGGATAGTATAAGGGTTGTGGTGCTTGTGTTTAGGTTAAGGATTAGGATATGGTGGTTGTTAGGGTGATGTATATGGTTAAATAGAGAATTGTAGTAGTTGGGTTGTACACTAATGTTATTATTATTCAGCCTATGTGAGTGATTGAAGAGTATCCTAGGGATTTTGCGTAATTGTGTTTGGTTTAGACCCCCTCAGCTACCTACCGTGATGGATAGGGTAGAGAGGAATTAGGAGGGTATGGGTGTGATTGATGGGTGAATTTGGTATATGATTAAGATGGGGGCTAGTTTTTGTCATGTAAGAAGGAGCAGGCCGGAAGTTAAGGATGTCCCTTGAGTGACTTCTGGGACTCAGAAGTGGAACGGGCTATTCCTAGTTTTATGGGCAAGGGCGGTTGTTATTATTAGGGATGGGGTTTGGTTGATGTGGCTTGTTGTTGTTCAACATCCTGATAGTAGGTTGTTGGAGATGATTGCTATTATGAGGATTATGGATGCGGTGGTTTGTGTTAGGAAGTATTTGATTAGCAGCTTCTGTAGAGCGGAGGGTTTGTTTTTTTTATTAGAATTGGAATAAAGGCTAGTATGTTTATTTCTAGGCCTGTTCAGGCGAGAAATCAGTGTGAGCTTAGTGTTGTGATAAGTGTGCCTGTGATTATTGTGGTGTAGATGATGAGTTGGGCTAGTGGGTTGATTAGTATGGAAGGATATGACCAACATTTTCGGGGTATGGGCCCGATAGCTTGATTAGCTGACCTTACTTTAGGATAGGGTGTATAGGGTAGCACGGAGAAGTTTGGGTTCTCAGGAGTAGGTTCGATGCCTGCAGTCCTAGAAATAAGAGGGTTGAGGCTCTATTATTTACTCTATCAAGTAAACTCTTTTGTCAGACATATTTCTAGGTTTGAGGGGGAATGCTGGAGATTGCGATGGGTGTTGAGGGTGGATCATATGAGTAGTGCTAGTGTGAGTGGAGGAAGTTTTTTCATAGTAGGTGTATAGTTGATCGTAACGGAATCGGGGGTGTGTTGCTCGGATTCATAGGAATAGGGAAGTCAGGGAGTAGTGTTTTAATGGTGAAACATGTTGTGATAGTTCTGGAGAGTGGGTGGGGTAGAATGTGCCTAGGAAAAATTGTGGTTGTTAGGCCGTTTATTATGATGATGTTTGTGTATTCGGCTATGAAGAATAAGGCGAATGGACCTGCAGCGTATTCGATATAAAGCCTGATACTATTCTGATTCGCCTTCTATGAGGTCAAAGGGGGTTCGGTTTGTTTCTGCTAGTGTAGAGGCGAATCATATTATGGCTAGGGGTCATGATGGGTAGGAGAAGTCATAGGTGTTCTTGCGTTGTAATGAGTGTGTTAAGGTTAAATGAGCCGCTTGGTTAGTAGAACTGATAGTAGAATAATAGTGAGGGTAACTTCGTATGAAATTGTTTGGGCGACGGCTCGTAGGGCTCCGATTAGGGCATAGCTTGAGTTTGATGCTCATCCTGATCATAGGATGGAGTGGGCGATTAGGCTAAGTATAGCCAGGGTGAATAGGAGTCCGAGGTTGAAGTTGATTAGAGCGTTGGGTATGGGGAGGGGGGTTCATAGGAGAGGGTAATGAAGAAGGCTAAAGCGGGTGCGATAATATAGAGGGTGGTGGTAGATGTTGAGGGTTTTAGGGGTTTCTTTAGCGAAAAGTTTTACTGCATCAGCGAATGGTTGTAGTAGTCCGTATGGACCTACAACATTGGGTCCTTTTCGTAGTTGTATGTAGCCTAGTAACTTTCGTTCAATGAGTGTGAGGAATGCTATGGCGGCTAGTGTGGGTATAATTAGAAAGTAGGAGGTTTACTGTGGTCATGGTGTTAAGAAGAGGGGTTGAACCTCTGGTTGTAAAGTTTTAAGTTTTATGCAATTACCGGGCTCTGCATCTTAACAAACCCTGTTTTCGGGTAGAGTATGTGGTATTTTGTTTAAATTGAGATTAGGTCATTTATGTAATGAAGGCGCTTTGGTGAAGTGGGCCTTATTTCTCTTGTCCTTTCGTACAGGGAGAAATACACAATAGATAGAAACCGACCTGGATTGCCTCCGGTCTGAACTCAGATCACGTAGGACTTTAATCGTTGAACAAACGAACCCTTGATAGCTGCTGCACCATTAAGGATGTCCTGATCCAACATCGAGGTCGTAAGCTCTATTGTCGATATGGACTCTAGAATAGAATTGCGCTGTTATCCCTAGGGTAACTTGTTCCGTTGATCAAATTATTGGATCAATTATGGGTTAGTTCGCTTTGACTTGTGTGGTCTTGGCATGTATTGTTCGGAGGTTTTGTATGCTCCGAGGTCGCCCCAACCAAAATTTTTAATACAGGTGTAGTAGTTTAAGAGGTCCGTGGGTTTGTGAGGTTTTTGATTGTATTAATAAATTAAAGCTCCATAGGGTCTTCTCGTCTTATTGTTTTTATGCCCGTCTCTTCACGGGCAGGTCAATTTCACTGGTGAAAGTAAGAGACAGTTAAACCCTCGTGGTGCCTTTCATGCGAGTCCCTATTTAAAGACAAGTGATTATGCTACCTTTGCACGGTCAGGGTACCGCGGCCGTTAAACGTGTGTCACCGGGCAGGCAGTGCCTCTAATACTAGTAATGCTAGAGGTGATGTTTTTTGGTAAACAGGCGGGGTTTGAGTTTGCCGAGTTCCTTTTACTTTTTTTAACCTTTCCTTGAGGCATGCCAGTGTTGGGTTAACAGTGAGGTAGCATGGGCTTGTTTGTGTTTGCTGTGCCTGGCTGTTAAGTGTCGGTTGAGGCTTTCGGTCCGATTTAGGCTTATGCAGTGGAGAAAGTATTCATGTTACTTATACTAGCATTATTGCTTCTATATGGTGATAGATTAATCCAATGTGGTGTGAGGAGTTCAGTTATGTGTTTGGTATTTTGAGATCGTTAATGTTGAGCTTGAACGCTTTCTTAATTGATGGCTGCTTTTAGCCAACTATGCAGTTAAGGGGTTTTACTCTCTCGTAAGGTTTTTTCTAGTGTCTAAAGAGCTGTCCCTCTTTAGACTGACAATTAAGCTTACAGGGGGATTAGGAAGTTCTGTGGGTAAGCTTAAGGTTGAACTAAGATTCTGTCTTGGATAACCAGCTATCACCAGGGCTCGGTAGGCTTGTCACCCCTACCCAGAAATCTTCCCACTATTTTGCTACATAGATGGGTGCGCTCTTTTAGCTGTTTTTGGGTAGCCTCGTCTGGTTTCGGGGAATTTGGCTTATAGTTCTCTTCGTAAAATTGTTTCTAGCTAATCCATTATGCGAAAAGGTACAGGGGCTAGTCCTTGCTGTTTTGTGCTTAGGTGGTTTATCTATCTTTCCCTTGCGGTACTATATCTATAGCGCCAGATTAAAATTTCTATCGCCTATACTTTGTATAGGTAAATGGTTTAGTGTGTGTGTGTTGGTTTGTTATTAGTGTTTGATTATGCCTTGGGCTAGTATTGGCTCAAGGTAATCAAGTGATGTTTGAGATTTTCTGGGTGTAAGCCAGGTGCTTTATATTAAGCTATACCTGATTTATCCAAGTGCACCTTCCAGTACACTTACCATGTTACGACTTATCCCCTCTATATAGATACTGGGGTGTTTTAGTTAAGATGCTCCCTTAAATATATTTGAGGGGAGTGACGGGCGGTGTGTGCGCGCTTTATGGCCTCGTCAATTAAGCACTCTATTCTTAATTTACTGCTAAATCCTCCTTGGACTCTCAAATTTCGATAAGAGTTTTCGTGGAA
>NW_027257840.1:0-19064 GCF_043159975.1 Macaca nemestrina
TCATAGCCAAACTCAACACATCAAGTATACTGTTGGGAAATCCAAACCTACCCATCTAATTCTCATTGTTCATTATGTGACTCACAGGGTGGACCTTTTAAAACAGGCCCTTTCCGAATACCTATTGTACGGTATGGGCCTGTAATAAAGGCTAAAGGAAACTGATTATTCCTCTTTATAAGAAGTTCTCAATCAGGAGGGCCAAACAGAATCTTCTGTGGAACTTTGAAATTCTCCCTCTCCTCCCCAAATACGCACAATCTTCTATATTTTTCTATCCCCCTTTCCAGCTAAGTTGCTTGCAAAAATAATCCCTGACTCCACTGCCCTTCCCTCCTTTCCTTGTTCAATTCCCTCCCGTCCGACACCCACCCTTCTCTCTACACCGAAACTTCTTTTGTCATGGTTCACATTGACCTTATTGTGCTTCAACCTAACAGTTTACAGCCTGCATCTTTCCTAACTCCTAAGCTGCTTTGCACAGTTGACCATGGCTTCCTTTAAATACTCTTCTCTTGGCTTCCTTGATTCCATATTCTCCTGATTTTCCTTCATATTCTTGGATACTCTTTCTGAGTCCCCTTAAAGGAGGTTTCTTAATGGAAGAATCCTTGTTTCCCAGCCCTCCATAACATCTCCTCAATGGTCAGCATGTAAATAACCATTCAATTTTTAGAAACTTTAACTCCTACAATGGGTTTAGTATTGCATCCCCAGGATTCATCCCCTCCCCTAAATTCAAATCAGTTAGTCAACAGTGGCACCAATTTGGTGGTCAAATAGCCATCATCAATTATTCTGCTAAAATTATCTGGTTTCTTTGCTGCTCTTCCAATTAACCCTTGTCTATTTCATATTTACCATTGTATCCTCAGCATCTGGAGGAGGACCTGGCACATATCAGTATGCATCGGTATGATTTTGGCAGCAAGTAATGGAAACTCCAACTCAAAATGATCTAAGCAAAATACAAATGTTATCTGTCCTATAACTGGAGGTCCAGCATCGAGTACACCAGTGATTTCCTGATGCCAGCAAGAGCTAAGATTCTTCTAGCCCCACCACTTAACTATCTTCTACGTCATCTTTATCCTAAGGTTGATGCCATTCATGACACAACAGGGATACCAGTTAGAGACACGGGAAACAACGTGTTTCCTTGTTGAGAGAATTCCTGTCCTTTTGTATCTCTGTACCTCTAGTTAACACTAGATAAGCAACAACAGTAACTGAGCTAGTTATTTTATTTTTAGGGGGTGGAATGGAGGAACACCCATTTGGAGCATTTTACCCAGAAGTGAAAAACTGTTGGTATAGATAATATATAAAGCCAATCAGATTTCACGTATATAATATGAATACAGAGACAATACTTACCACGTGTAAGCAAAATATCTTTGAGATTTCCTCAGGTATGAATCTCTTTCCACTCCTTAGAGTCAAGCCCTTTCAGGAACAAGTTTACAACTTCTGCTGTAAGAAAAGTGCTTTATCTTGAAAATTTCATTTTGCTTTTCCAATCCCCAATTCCTGGGACTAACCACCCCAGAATTTCTGAGGAATAAAGATTTTTTTCTGTGTGGTTCTGTAAGTCTTGCCCTCAAACTCAGGGGGAAAAAAAACTATACACACACACACACACACACACACACACACACACACACACACATGCACACACACATATAACTTCAGAAGCACCCTGAAACTCTATTTTTTGAATGGATGGCCCTGCTAAACAACTTCAATCTCTTCTGACTGATTCAAATTGCCCAAACTTCAAACACTGACTTAAAAGCCATTAAAGGCAAGCTAGTTTCCCTTTCTCTGTGGTGTAATCCTCTTCATATTTCCTAACTTGGCTGTCATCCTTCCTCTTGCTCTGTTTCAAATCTGGGTTTCCTTTCCCTTGGCTTATATGCTATTTTTAGCCCAATGCCTGTCCTTTGGATTTGTCAGCCACATTTATCCCGGATTAAACTCTCAGCACTGTCTCAAAGCTTTGCTTGAATGCTGCCCTGGCTGGCTCTGCTCTGAACTGTTCTGGGCTGTCAGGTTCCAGGATACTAAATTCCTCCAGTTGTCCTGAGTATGAATGCTTTCTGCATTTCCTCGTGCTCACTTTCTTCATTTTCTGTTTAATTTCTTTCTCGTAATCCATAATTATCAGTACTAGGCAGTCTAAACACTAATTTCCCCTGCATCATTCATTACAGAATAGCTTACACAAGAAGGCATTTGCATTTACATGAGACAACTTTAGCTCTCCCTGTCCAGGGGCATGGGTTCAGCTCAGGTTGGAAGAGCTGGCTCACTTCAATAGGGCTGGCCCCGTTTGCTTTACTTGAGTTAAATGAGTGTGTCTAATTGAAGATCTGGCTCACTCTGTAGACATCAATATCTGAGCCAATGATCAGTGGGATCTAACTAATTCAGGCTTGCTTCATTTATAACATCTGAAAGGACTCTTTACATACAAATCTGGGAAAACAGTAACATCAATTATTAAGGGAAAAGCAACACAATAATTTAGATCAGGGTGGCCAAAATTTTTATTTGAAGAGTCAAATAGTACATAAGTCCTCACTTTACCGTTGTTGATAGATAGGTTCTTGGAAACCGCAACTTTAAGTGCAACAACATATAATGAAACCAATCTTGCCATAGGCTAATTCATCTAAACAAGAGTTAAATTCCTCCTGCATATTTCTGGTCACAAAGACACCACCAAACTTCTAAATAAAAACCCAAAACACTTCTAATATTAAACATTGAAATAAACATAAGCTATACATACATTTAAGATTAATTAAAACAAATGAGTTAATTATTTACCCAATTTTTGGTGAAACACCACCAAACTTCTAAATAAAAACCCAAAACACTTCTAATATTAAACATTGAAATAAACATAAGCTATACATACATTTAAGATTAATTAAAACAAATGAGTTAATTATTTACCCAATTTTTGGTGAATCATTGAGTGATGGCAGTTGTAGTAGTCATGGGTTAAATCAAAGAATAAATATTTGCAAAGCGAAAATTGTAAGGAGTACCTCCTCCCACCACACGACTCAAAAGCAAACAAAAACCAACACAGCAGGCTCTCTGAGTGCTTCATACTGCATCTTTTATTGTTATGCATTTGTATGATTACCATACAGTTTATGACATTTTTACTCTGTAATAATTTGTATTAATTTATTTATTTATTCATTTTCCAAACGGCTTATTCAGGGTCAGGGTGGCCGGAGCCTATCCCAGCAGCTCAGCGAGCAAGGCAGAAACCCACCCTGGACAGGATGCTATCCAATGGCAGGGGCGCTCACACACACACAAACACACTCACGCCTACTGGGATAATTTAGACACCTGTCTCACATTCACATCTTTGAGTTGTGGAAGGAAACCAGAGTGCCCAGAGAAAACCCATGAAGACAATGGTAGAACATGCAAACTCCCCTTGTCTACACCTGGCTGGGAATCAATTCTTTTCTCATCAACAAACATGACATTAAATGAAACGATGTTATCTGAATACCTCCTGTAAATAATTTTGGTTTTGTGACCCTACAGTATCTGTGGCAACTACTCAACTCTGCCTCTATAGTATGAAAGCAGCCATCGTGGGTATGGCTGTGCTCCAGTAAAATTTTATTTACAAAACCATATGGTGGGCCAGATTCTGCCCTCAGGAGTAGTTGTCAGCCTCTGATGTAGATGACCAATATGCAGGTGACCAAAGTTCTTACGTGTTCCCCTAGGTGGTATATGATGTGTACCAGGAGGATAAGAAGGCCTGAGTCCTGTTTGCTGGAAGGTCTCTTTATCTGATTGCAAATAATATAAAATAGTTTTATATTAAGACAAACGCAGATATTTTATGGAATGGAATACAAGATGGCTAATTTTTGGTGTCCTCTTGACTAGATTAAGGAATATCTAGAGAGCTGGACAAGCATCACTTCTGGGTGTGTCTGTGAGGGTGTTTCCAGAGGAGATTGGCATGACTCAGTGAACCGTGTGGGGCAGATTTGCCCTCAATGTCAGCAGGCACCATCCAATCAGCTGGGAGCCTGGATAGAACAGAAGATAGAGAAAATGTGAGTCTCTCTCTCTCCCCTCCCTCCCCACCCCCCGCCCTCCTGGAGCTGGAGTGTTCTTCTTCTGCCCTTAGACATAGGCATTCCAAGCTCTCTGGCCTTTTGACTCTAAGACATGCCAGCCGCCCCCGGGGTTCTCAGGCCATTGGCCTTGGACTGAAAATTACATCATCTGCTTCCCTGGTTCTGAGGCTTTTGAACTTGGACTGAACCATCCTACCAGTATCCCAGGATCTCCAGTTTGCAGATGGCCTGCCATGGGAATTCTCAGCCTCCATAATCCCAACAGCCAATTCTCTTAATAAATCCTCTCTCAAATAGCTATATCTACATATCTACCTCATTGATTCTGTCTCTCTGGGGAACTCTAAATAATATAAAATACAACATCTATAGGCCTTTAAGAGTGAAAATGTGCAGCTTCAAAGGGCTGTGGACTTTGTTAAGACAGGCTCTTGGGAATACATTTTTAGCTCTCCTCTGCTATTATGGGCATTTTGGTAGAAAAGTTTGAGAGCCACTGACTTAGAGATACTTATGTAACTAATTACCACATGGGAACACCAATGTGATCTCATTTAATCACAGCCCCTTCATTTCTCCGGAGATGTCAGAAACACAGCTAGTACTTTCCCACTGCATTGTTTTGAGGTTAATATGCTCAGTACTCTTCTGATATTTCATACGGGTCTCTGCCTACTAGTTACTGGGACTCTCAAACTCTGTCGTTTCCCAGAACAAGCCAATTATTTCAGCAGAGAGTCCTGAGGTTTTATGCTATTGCTTTGCAGAAGTTGCTGCAATGGTTACATCTTTTCTGGCTCACCTCAAATTTGAACATCATAATTTCAGAGCCTTCTGCTTATCTTGTGCCCCAGTTTCAGCCATTTATTAAGCCTGCCTTGTCTTTTTGATCATCTACTTCTCTCAGGCAGGTCTTCAGAGGTCTTGTTACTCAGACACAGATAAGCAGCATGAGCATCACCTAGGAACTTGTTAGAAATGCAGGATCCCAGACCCCATCCCAGACCTACTGGGTTAGAATTTGTATTTAAACAAAATCTGCAGTGATTTATGTATACATTGAAGTATGTGAAGGCACCCTTTTCATGGCCACAATGATCTTATTGGTCACTTGTTTTGTTTCTGATTACATGGAAGCACCATTCAGTTTTCACATGCTGTGACTGTTAATTTTATGTGTCAACATGGCTGGGATATGGGGCCCACTAGTATGGTCAGACACTGGTCTAGCTTTGCTGTGAATGTATTTTATAGATGTGACTAACATTTACAACTAGTTGAATTTAAGTTGTCAGAATTGTTAGAATCAAAATGGAGTCACTTGCGTGAAAAAAAAATAGAGCTAAAGAAGGTCATGAAAGGAGAGTTCTTATGCATAAATGACTTATAATAAGAATGATCACATATGACTCTGCAAAAACCACAACCTTGCACAAAGGCCATTGCAATTTTGCACAAAAAAAACTTCTGCAAGACATATGCCCAGCAACTGCCTGTCCAACCTTGTTATTGATCCTTGTAGCAAAGATAATTATCTTGCAATAATTATGTAATCTTCCTCATTTTTCTTTTAAAAACCTTTGTCTTCCTTTACCTCCCTGAATACTCACACAGTTTACTATGGCACACATACAGTGTGTGTCCTATTTCTGAATAGTTACAGTGTTCTATTCCTGAATAAATGTTTTCTTTCAAACAAACAGCATCTCTCTGTTTGTTATTTAGGTTGACATAAATGTGTCCAGAAGCAGGACCTGAAGCAAAAGAATTTTAGAAGGAATCTGCGATTCTTGGAACTGGTGTGCAGTTTTCACTTGAATTCTCTGAGCTCATCACTTGCATGCCTTGTCTTTTCTGACCTGGTGAATCTTCTCTTAGGCTGAGTCTCTTTTTGATAGAGGCTTTTTGACTTTATTCAGGATTTGGTTTGGTTCTAAGGCAGGCTTCAATAAAGGAACTTGCATGCCTCTTAAAATTATGGAAGTTTTGGGCGTTTGTTTGTTTTACAAACACTTTAAAAGATTACTCTAGTTTTTATACAATTTGCATTGTTTCTTGGGCATGACTTTTCTGGTGAATTCACATTGGTTCTGGATACCTAGTTTAATGTTTCATTTGGTCTGCATACATGGGTTGAAGTTTTTGTGAACACTCTGATTTAGGTTTAGTTACACATGCCTATAAGTAACTTGGCTCTTCTTTGCCCTAGCTTATTTCTGAAAAGCTTCTGTGAGCAAAAATAAGCATCCTAAATGATGGACACAGAATGACTAATTTAGAAAGCCAATACCTGAAACACTAGTCGAAATTCCTGACATTCTCTGGCAGGATTTATAGGATTTTCTTTGCTCTTGAGAGATTAATAAGAAAGAAAGTGAGATTCTCAAACATTAAGGCATGCCAGGTTTTCTGAGACTCCAGCTGGCTACATATGATGGTCTGTTCTCATGCACATTTTTAAACGAATGAGCAAACTTCCTTTATGTCAAGGAAAATTCAGAGCTCAATGGTCATTATTCAAACTCTCCAAGCTTGTTAAAAATCTACAACCAACCATAGAGTTAACATGTAGAGCTTTCTAAGTTCTCAATTTCTCTATTTTTTCTTCTGGCTATTTTGAATCTGCTAATTTTCAACTAGTGTTGAGATAAACTCACTGCTTATGGCACACCAGACAAGATGTTAAAAAAAAAAAAAGTCTTAAAGATTTTTTTAAATTAATGGCTTTACAAATTACAACAGCTCCATGGCAACCAACAACCTACACATCTTTTGGGAATTAGGTTTGTTTTACTTAACAGTTGCTTGGAGTAATAGAATAGTTAAATGAATATTTATATTCTAAAAGAAAGGAGGCTGGGTGTGGTGGCTCACACCTACAATCCCAGCACTTTGGGAGGCCAAGGTGGGCAGATCACGAGGTCAGGAGTTTGAGACCAGCCTGGCCAAAGAGATCAGACTGGCCAACATGGTGAAACCTCATCTCTACTAAAAATTAAAAAATTAGCCAGGTGTAGTGGCAGGTGCCTGTAATCCCAGCAACTCGGGAGGCTGGGGCAGGACAATTGCTTGAACCCGGAAGGTGGAAGTTGCAGTGAACTGAGATTGCTTCATTGCACTCCAGCCTGGGTGACAGAGTGAGACTTTGACTCAAAAGGAAGAAAGCCGGGAAGGAGGGAGGGAGGGAGGGAGGGAAGGGAGGGAGGGAGGGAGGGAGGGAGGGATGAAGGAAGGAAGGAAGGAAGGAAGGAAGGAAGGAAGGAAGGAAGGAAGGGAGGGAGGGAGGAAGGAGAAAGAAAGAAAGAAAGAAAGAAAGAAAGAAAGAAAGAAAGAAAGAAAGAAAGAAAGAAAGAAAGAAAGAAAGAAAGAAAGAAAGAAAGAAAGAAAGAAAGAGAAAGAGAGAGAGAGAGAGGGAGGGAGGGAGGGAGGAAGGAAGGAAGGAAGGAAGGAAGGAAGGAAGGAAGGAAGGAAGGAAGGAAGGAAGGAAGATACATATCTATAACAGACTCTCAGATCAAACAGGTCAAGATATTAAACTTACAGCAATAATACAAAGTATCTCCAGCATAAAAAATTCCTTTGTTTGCCACTCAGGAGCCAGAAGAAAAACAATTAAATAAAACTGCAAGTAGCTTTTTAAAAATACTTCTCTACTCATATTGACTATTCGAACATATTGGCAAACATGAGATAGATTTGTTATTCATTCAAGGACACTTGGGGGTTTGGATTTTCTTGTACAGTACATCCAATACTAGCTCAAATGTATGTTGAAATTTTAAACATTGAACATGTAACCCTAAACTTAATTGCAACTGAAAAAAAGGAAGAAAAAAGATAAAAGAGTTGTTTGTTTGTTTGTTTGTTTA
Source organism: Macaca nemestrina (assembly GCF_043159975.1). Taxonomy (NCBI): domain Eukaryota; kingdom Metazoa; phylum Chordata; class Mammalia; order Primates; family Cercopithecidae; genus Macaca; species Macaca nemestrina. The sequence continues at coordinate 7,997 of NW_027257840.1, forward strand.
ACCCAAACTGTTTTATCCAAAATTTTGTTCCATAGCTTTCATTAGATTACCTAACAGGGCAAATAAAGTTTAGCAATATGAACAGGTTCTATTTTGTCAGAAATATAATTTGGATCCAAATGCCTTTAATCAATTGGTGTGTTAATGTTACTGTTTCACCGTCTCAAGACTAAAATTTCAAAATAAAAGCTAGGGAACCTGCTTATGTCTATATATTTGTGTTGTCTGCATGTTTTTATGTTGTGTGTAGGTGCTATTTTCTTACCAGAATATATGAAAGTGCTCTGATTAACTTAAAAGAAAAAAGTGCCTAAAGTATTTTATCAAAAATATAATAAAAAACCCAAATATTTTTAGTTAATGTGACTTAAGTAAATATTTGATAAATTATTTGATTTTAAATGTGTTGATAAAGTAAAAATAGAAATGTCTTCAGAATTGTCAGTGTACATTTTTGCCTAGATTTATTGGTCAGACAGTTTTATATTCATCTCTGATAGATGTTTTAAAGTGCCAAGGTTTGACACAAAGCTTGTAAAACTATGAATTTAGCCTAGAAACAGAATGATCTTGTTTAACATTGTTGATATAATCAAAACAGCTGCATCTTTTGAGGTACTGGGAAAATATTCATTTATTTAACTTTAAGATTTTTATTTAGGTGAACACCTAATAATCATGGGTTATGAAAATGTTTAACAGGAAAACAACTTCAAACAATTACTAGCTTTGTCTAATATCTCAGTTTTCATAAGTAATCTAGGTAAACTGTTTAAAATACAGTAGTTAGCCGGGCGCGGTGGCTCAAGCCTGTAATCCCAGCACTTTGGGAGGCCGAGACGGGCGGATCACGAGGTCAGGAGATCGAGACCATCCTGACTAACACGGTGAAACCCCATCTCTACTAAAAAATACAAAAAACTAGCCGGGCGTGGTGGCGGACGCCTGTAGTCCCAGCTACTCGGGAGGCTGAGGCAGGAGAATGGCGTCAACCCGGGAGGCGGAGCTTGCAGTGAGCTGAGATCCGGCCACTGCACTCCAGCCTGAACGGCAGAGCGAGACTCCGTCTCAAAAAATAAAATAAAATAAAATAAAATAAAATAAAATAAAATACAGTAGTTAAATTGAAATGGGATCAACATATATAAATAAACTTTTTATGTAATTTAAAGTCTTAATGTTATGTTAAATAAAGTGATAGATACTCATTAAATATCTAAGTCATTTTTAAATAAGATAAAATACTTGATATGTGAGAGACGGTTTATAATTTTTTGCCACCTAAGTTTTCACTAGAAACTAAGGTTACTAAGAGTTTAACATTTTAATCAATATATATAAAGTATATCAAAAGATGTGTTTTAATGAGAAAGGCATAAAAATATATTCTTTATTCAGAAAAAAGAACAATTTTGTCTAAATTCAGAGTTTATTATAGGTTGTCTCAAAAAGTAAATTTAGGGAGGTAATAGAAACAAGATAGAAAGGAACCAGTAAGTAGGAGAGGAAAATGTAAAGACATTTGTAAGTATGGGAATGTATTTTTTGGTAAGAAAGCTTAAAAATACAATAATTTTGTATGAGATAGAAAATTGTGTAGTAAATTTTTGTTCTGGAGTAAAATGACTGGTTATTTAAGAAAAGGGAAGTATAGGGCAAAGCAGAAATTCTAAATATGTTACCAAAGGCCTATGCAGGTTGTAAAAGGTCTGTAAAGAATGAATTTATAAAAGAAATTTTTGTGATAAAGTTGGCTATTATTACAACGAAATTATTTATAAGCCTTTTTAAAGATTGAGCTTTAATATTAAAAATACATTAATACAAAACTAAAAAATGTAGTCCATTAGGTTAGAACAAGGTTTATTTTGTTTTTTAAAAAAACATATTTTAAAGATGAGGTCTCACTATGCTGCCGAGGCTGAAGTTGAACTATTGGGGTCAAGCAATCCTTCTGTCTCAGCCTCTCAAGTAGCTGGGACTACACGTGCATACTACTATGCCTGGTTTGTTTCTTTTCTTTCCTTTTTTTTTTTTTTAAATGAAGTATTGATCTGTTCTTAGTAAACAGCTTAAACAGTATTGTTTCTTTTCTCTCCTTTTTTAAATGAAGTATCTATCTGTTCTCAGTAAACATTGCAAAAGGTTTTGATTTTTATTCTGAAATCAATTTCTTTAAATTTTTTATAATCTCCTGAATTGCAGCTTCTTCCTGTTTTATGGGTTCTAGTTCTGTCACGTTGCTTCCTGAGATCCATTTAATTTCTCTAGTTTCAGGTTAAAAATGCTCCCTTTTCATTTAGAATGGTAATTTCATTTCTTAAGGTAGAGTTTTCTTATTGAGGCTTCTCAGATTTCTAGCTCAGAAATTCAACTTCTGCTGTGCGTGATTTGCAGGTCATACATTATTGCTTTTTGCTCTTCCTCTTTCTCCCTTTGACAAGGTCTGGAATGGTAAGTCTCTCCTTCCACTTTTTTGTTAGCTCCTGTAACTTTTTTTTCTTATGGTTCTAACTCTACTCTTATGGCCCAATGCTAAAATGTTTATCTTGAACTTTTAGAAAAGCAATGATTCTCTCCAATATAACTTGATTTTGTACTCAGCTTTTCTTGATGAGTCTGAATTAGTCCATGTAATCCCTGTCTTGGGTATTAGTTTTCTTGTTTGCTTCTTTTATAATACAGTGTATACTCATAAACTTGGAAACATTCTCTTCTTTTGTAAAATTAAATTGAAGTACTTATTCATCAGGCTCAAATTCCAGGTTATCTAAATGGGCTTTCCATAAGAAAAAGGAATCACACTTCAGAAAGTATTGGGTTTTTGTTTGTTTGTTTTTATTGTTCTGGTAGTCAGCATAAGAAACAAAGATTTTGTATTTATCAAGATAATTTTATGTTGCTTTTATTACGTTTTTGATTACTTAGGAAAACTGAGCTTTAAAAGAGTTGTTTTTTTTTTTTTTTAATATCCATGTAAGTTGCTGTGTTGCTTTTGAAGTATTTTGTTTATCACACTGGTTAAATGAGTGATTATTATTTCACAGTGACCTGTGATCTATTTTGATAAAGTGTTTTAAACCTTTTGGCATCTTTGATGGGCTTCCTTAGTGTCAAAATTATAAGTTAAATTTTTTGACCTACAACTAACTTTGAGATTTTCTTGTCAGGCCCCTGGAGAACATCAAAAGATGTATCTCCTTTCTTGCAGAGATATTAGATGAGTAGGTGTATTTGGTAAGTTAAATGGGAAGCACTGGCCTTTGATAAATGATACTAGATCTTCTTTCAGTTACATTTATGGATATGTTTTTTATGTTAGTGTTCAAAAATTATTTATGTAATCCTCCTCATTTTCCTTTAAAAATCTTTGTCTTCCTTTACCTCTTTGGCCATGCACATTGTTTACTATGACATGTGTACTCTCACTGTCATGTCCTATTCCCAAATAAATATTATTTTCTTTTAGAGAGCCTTTCCATTTTGTATTTAGGTTGACAAGTTAAAGGAGATTATTCTTGATAAGATGGGTGAACCTCATCCAATTATTTGAAGGCCTTAAGCACAAAAAGTGAAATTTATTGGAGAAGAAGGAATTCTGTCTCAATACCATAAAATAGAAGTACTGCCTGAGTCTCCAGCCTTCTCTTTCTTGTCCTGCATATTTTAGACTCAAGCTTGCAACAGCAACTCGCTTGACTTTCTAGTTTGCTGGCCTGCTTTATCAATTTTGGACTTGCCTGCCTCCATAATCATGTGAGCCAATTCGTGAAAATAAATCTCTCTCTCTCTCTCTCTCTATATATATATATACACACACACATATATATATATTCAGTCATGCATTCATGCATTGCTTAATAATGGGGATGTGTTAAGGGAAATGTGTCATTAGGTGATTTCATTGTTGTGTGAACATCATAGAATGTACTTACACAAACCTAGATAGTATAGCCTTCTACACACCTGGCCTATAAGGTAGAGCCTATTGCTCCTAGGCTACAAACCTATATAGCACGTTACTGTGTTAAATACTGAGGCAATTGTAATACTATGGTATTAGTATATCAAAATATAGAACAGGCCCGGTAAAATAGGACATACAAGATTAAAAATAGTACTCCCGTATAGGGCACTTACCATGAATGGAGCTTGCAGGGTTGGAAGGTGTTCTGGGTAAGTCAGTGAGTGGTGAGTGAATGTGAAGGCCTAGGACATTACCGTACACTACTGTAGACTTTATAAACACTGTACACTTAGGTTACACTAAATTTACAAAACCTTTCTTTCTTCAATAGTAAGTTTACCTTAGCTTACTATAACTTTTTTATGTTTAAACTTTTTAATTGTTTTTAAGTTTTTGATGCTTTTGTAATAACACTTACTTAGCTTAAAACACACAGTATAAAGATGTGGAAAAATTCTTTCTTTGTTTATGTCCTTATTCTACAAGCTTTTTCCTGTTTTTAAATTTTTGTTACTTTTTGAACTTTTCTGTTAAAAACTAAGGCACAAACACATACATTATTCTAGGCCTGCATGGGTTCAGGATCATTAATATCACTTCCTCAATGTCCACATCTTGTCCTCATGGAAGGTCTTCAGAGGCAGTAACAGGCATGTCATTTCCTATAATAGCAATGCCTTCTGGAATACCTCGTGAAGGACCTGCCTGATGCTGTTTCAGAATTAACTTTTTGTTTTTGTAATAAGTCAAAGGCATACACTCCAAAATAATGACAAAAAGTATAGTACAGTAAATACATAAACCACTAACATAGTTATTTATTATCATCATCAGGTATTATGTACTGTGCATAATTATATATGTTATACTTTCAAATGACAGGCAGTGAAGTAGGTTTGTTCATGTCAGTGTCATCACGAACATGTAAGTAATGTATTGCATTATGACAGCTACAACATCACTTGGCAAAAGGAAATTTTCAGCTCCATTATAATCTTATGGGACCACCATCATAGATGAGCTCCATCCTTGACCAAAACATCATTATATAGTACATTACTATATATGTATATCTTATTGGTTTTGTGTCTCTCGAGAACCCTTACCAATACACATGCCAAACGGTAACCTCTCGTGGGCAATTATGTAGCCTGACTGGTACCATCATCCATCCACCCACTCATTAATTCATTAATTCACTCAAGTTTTTTTAAGCATCTATATATAATGCCTGTGAGATTACACAACAAAGAAACACCTCAAAGAACTTCCATGCTAGTAAGAGAGACAGCCTGCATATTAAACACATAAATCACCCAGTCAAGGGGCAGTAATGGAGCCATGGAAAAAGTGCAGAAGTAGCAGATAGAGTAACAGCAGCTGGAGATGATGTGTGAATACTTCGTGGAGGAAGTATTGTGAACACAAAACAGCTTTAAACCCCGCCAACATCATTCAGCAAAGATGAAGGTGTTTTGAAACATTCATTAATCCTTTAAAATCCAATATGTAATATCATCCATGCACACATCCCAGGACTAGATTACAATAATTTTCCTTCTTAAAAAAAGATTGAGCACTTAAGTTTCTTTTTTTCTCAATCTAGAAATATTATTAAAATGCATTTAGCATAAGAAATAAAAATTTGTAATAGTGTCAGGCTTATATGGACATTCATTATATATGTTTTTGAACTTTTATTTTAAGTTCACGGGTACAAGTGCAGGTTTGCTACCTAGGTGAACTGTAATAGTTTTTCCATGTGGGAACAAAAAATAACCACAACAAAAGAAGCATATGTAAGAAATAACAAGATAATATATACAGAGAGGAGGAAAGTTTTGCCACGTTGACCTTTCAATTGTCTTTTAATCTTGTCAGAATAATCCCATTTCCTTTTCTTTTTCTTATATATTCTGATGATCATTTTTTCTGATCTACTTTTCCCTAATGTGATCCTGCTCAGGTTACAACTCAACATAAGAAATTAACTTTTCTTTTTCCTGTATGTCTTTTAGGGACTCACAAGTTAATTTTCATCCTTCTATTAAATTATAGGATAAAATTATAAAACAAAAACATAAGATTCTGAACCAAATGAACTATCGATGTATTGACCTGAACGGAGTCATTTAGACCTTTGAGTACGCCCTTGTGCAGTGAGTAGAAGAAAGCTACAACTAAGCTTGCTACCGTTTTTTACTGCTTATCACAAAAATGCCCCAAAGCTGGTCTGTATCAGCCACTCCGGTTTACAAATGAGAAACCTGAGGCACTAGAAGGTAAAGTAATTTTATTCTGTGTGTCAGCAGAGCCCTGGAAGGCCATGAGGAAATATGAGCTGCAGGCAATTTAGGGTAAGATAGTTCTTAAGTCAGTGAGTAACCCTCTGAAGAGGCAGATTTAAAATTAAAAGCTATAATTAACTGTCTTAGCTGAAGCTTTCTACTGTCCTGTTCATTAGGAAATAATAAAAACAATTTCATATAATTTGAAGAAATAAGTAGAGGAAGGCTGATTAGAAATGGGGAACCTCTGTGGGCTGTGCATGTGTAATGACACCGTGCTAATGACACTGCTGCTGTTGTGGCACGTGTGAGTGTGATCACTGTATTCACGCAGTAGGAGCTAACGTTTGAGTGCACAGGATGAGTAATATAGTACATGCAGGTAATAATGTACTCCTGGATACCGAGGGCTCTGAATCATTCAGAAAAATATTTTAAAAACCACCAGACTCCTCACAATTCACTCCTATAGCTAGTAGGAAGTTAACGCATTATTAAGTGATGGAGTTTGAAGTTTGGACCAAGAATGATAACCCAAGATGGCAGCCCAAGCAGATTTAAGAGGCTGAGAAGCTGAGGAAACTGGGAGATTGGAGTGCATGGCTTATAGACTCCGCTATGCCCTGAACTTGCTTCATCTTTCTGGGCAAGTTTTTTCCTGTCTGTTTCTTCATTTGCAATGAAAGAAAGGAGCTGGATTAGGTGATTTCCAGGCTCCCATACACTCTTGCATTCTCTGATAGCATATTGTGTAACCTGTTTCTCCTGGAGTTCCAGGAGAGACCTGCTCTGCAGCCAGCACCTGCAGGGCCACTTCCAGGCAAACATATCAATGAACAGCTGATCATATTCTGTAAACTCAGCACTTCTGCTGTTTTCCCCCTTCCTGTAGTAGTGACCTCTCCTTCCCAAGAGAGGCTACTCCTTAACTGGGAAGACTGCTCTGAGGCTCCTCCCAGGATATGATGGAAACAACAAGTAATTTCAAGTCTGATTTGAAGAGTAGAGTTCAAATCCTGTTTTCTGTAATTACTGACTGTGTGCTGGTGGTGGTTTCATACTGACTAGCCATGTGACCTGAGGCTCTTTCTAAGCCACAGTTTCTTGATCCATGAAATGAATATAATAATAGTATCTATTTCACAGTTTTATTGCATGAATTAAAGAAAAAAGATAATAATAAGTGATTCTGCCTAAAAGACTATCTGGTAGATTTTTAAAATGTTAGTTCTGTCCCTGCTCTTGCTTTATTAGTGCTTAGAGACAAAGGACGATACTCCAAAAGTCAAATTTTAGATAACATCCAGTGATGAAGGATAGATTTGGCTTCTCATCCTTGCAACTCCATTATCTAGGCAGTTACATATTCTAGTGAAACAGCAGGTCTAGATTTTAAGTACACCACCAATTCTCTTTTGATTAGACTAGAAACATGGGCCGTAAGCTAGCAACCCACTAAAGAGTGGGTAAGAGTAAATAGCAGTGTGAAGGCCCTTTATACAAGTCTGACATTCCTTATTTATGCCATATCTGTGGGGCTGAAGAGCTAAAACAGAACACAGAAATCCTTCCAGTGTGGTCAATGGGGGAATGTAATGGATGATGATGTAATGCTTTTGTGAGCCAAAAGAAACTGGAGCAACTCAATTGCCCAGAGAAACAAGAGTAAATAGGCAGGATCATGGCCCAGGAGTGAGGACTAGGATGTGGTAATGCAAGCACTGTTTTATATATATATATATATATATATAGCCAACTACAGCAAGGAAGAGGTAAGAAATTTACCCACTGAATTCAGACCTTCTATAAATATTATTCCTTCCTACCAAGATCTAAATCTTCTACAAAATGAAATTTCTTTTTAGGAGGACACCAGCAGCTGCTCGTTGGCTAGAGAAATCAAAATTGAATAATGTGAAAGTTCCTCGCTATCCATTACTCTGAAGAATACAAAGAACACTTAAGACAAGATGTCTATCTGGACAAAGTGTTCTTGGTCCCTTTGCCCCTTTGTAGAATGCAAATACCCTGAGGCCAAATGGTCTTGCTACTGTTAACTGAGTTGGTTCCCCATCTCCATATCCCCTACCTGCTTTTTTTTTTTTTTTTTTTTTTTTAATGTCTTGGCTTAAGTTCTAAGAAAATAAACCATGGTAAGAAGCATGGCCAAAAAAAAAAAAGTGCTTTATACTGCACTTACAATGTCTGGGTCCTCATAAGACAGAGAGAGACTAAATTACCTGAAGCTGCACACTAGCAACTATACTAGAACAAGAAACCAAGTTTCTTTCAGAGAATCAAGGATGGTTCTAAATGTGCTGCCAGTTTATTTTAGTTCCAGGCATAAAGCCAGGTTTGGAAGCTGCAAAATGTAAAGAAGGTGTGGTCTCTGATCCTAAGGCACTGAAAAATTAATGAGTGCAACAGACTATTTCTCCTTTGCTATTGTTAACAGGTTGGAACTCAGCATTGAGAGCTTCTATTTGCAGAGGTAGATGCCCAATAGCAAAGTGGTTAAGGTGACTCAAACAGTGTAAACCTAAGGGCAAAATGGTGCCAACCTTGCCACCACACCCGCTGCATGCCTGGTCTTTCCCTTTGTCTTTTCTGAGTCACAGTTTGCAGACTAATAGCCAAGAATAAGGAATGATCCTGGGACCCACGGACAAGTTTGACACTATGAAGCAGTTTCCAGACATCGTATTCCCATGGGTTTCTTGTTCACACCCTTGGCATTGTGTAAATCTATGCGCTGCGTCCATTATCTATGTGGTGCATCCATTATCACACCGCTTAGTGTTTCTCTCAACAAAATGCTTAAAATTAAGCTAATGTGTTATCTTCAAAACAAAGGAAATGAAAATGCTGTGCTAGTTTTGTTAGTTGTTCTAAAATCTTGAGAAACTGAACACATACAGGACCAATTCCTGCTGTTCTTAGGCAGACATTTTTGCAGTCTCTAAAATGCAGAGATTGTCAATGAAATGTTTTAGATTCCAATTTAAATGAAGCATGGCTCTTGGTTATCTTGGCATGAATCAAGGTGAGCTTAGATTTTCAAGACAGATATAATGCCTTATGAATTCCTGACTGAAAATAAAGGACAAAATTACTATTTGCAAATGCACAGTGTATATGAACTATAGGGTGTGTCTGGGACTATAAGGTAAAATGATGCCATCTGAATGATTCATTGAAATTATTGGTGTTTCTCAAGCTATTTTTATTTTCTCACATTAGTAATTGTGTGAAAATTACTAACGTTGTAAGTAAAGTTGAGTGAGTGGGTGCTATCACGGATCAGCCAGGATCCCAGCTTTTATGTTGTACCAGCTTGACAAAACGCTTCTGAAGGAAAAATGGAGGTGTCTGTGGTCAGGCTTTGGCATGCACACAGAAGCCATGGAGCCTGACCAGCTCAGCAATAAGAGTTTTAAGAGGTTGGCAAGGAAATGACAAGATCTGTTGTAGAAGACAGTAGATATGGGTGTATCTGCTTAAATATGAGATCTTGATCTATTTCCTCTCCATGAAAATGCACATTAGGTTATAGACCTTCCTGAGAAAAACAATTTGAAAGAACCATCCATCCTCGTAATATTCTTTTTTTACTCAAGCAAAATAGATTAATGCAGGGAAAAAGAAGAACCAAGTATGGTTGTATTGGTCCATTTTCACACTGCCGATAAAGACATACCTGAGACTGGGCAATTTACAAAAGAAAGAGGTTTAAATGGACTTACAGTTCCACGTGGCTGGTGAGGAAATCATAGTGGAAGGTGAAAGGCACGTCTCACATGGTGGCAGACAGGAGAAGAGACCTTGTGCAGGGAAACTCCCCCTTATAAAACCATCAGATCTCATGAGACTTACTCACTATCATGAGAACAGCAAGGGAAAGACTTGACCCCATAATTCAATTACCTCCCACCAGGTCCCTCCCACAACATACGGGAATTCAAGATGAGATCTGGGTGGGGACACAGCCAAACCATATCGGCAGTTAACAGATAAATAAGAACTTTCACTGGAAGGTAAAAGTTGAATGTCAAATGCTGAAGGTATTCAGGCTACGCTCACTAACTCAAGAATGAGCCAACTGACTCCTAATCACTGAATGCATTTGAGATTCTTTTCAAACTGACAATGTTTATACAAAATTAGAAAGGAGCAGGCTTTCCCCTTATCTATGTGCATATACTCCCACAAATCTAGTAAACAAGTACATGATGACTTTGTGCAAAGAAGAAGTGACCTTAATGTAGTTTGGAGGAGCTAGAGATGCTGCAGGAGACAATGGCCCACAGTCCTGCACCCCAGTACAGCCCTCTACTGCTGGAGGCACTGTTCATGTGGTGAAAGTAGAAAATGTCCTTACATTAGTAAGCTCCTTTTAAAAATTCCTGCTCTGAAAAAATAAACAAGAGAGCCAGTGAGTTCTGCAGGGGGATGCGGGGGTTGAGTAGTGGAAAACACAAAATTGGATCTATAACTTATACTGAACTACCTGGATAAATCTCACATGGATCAAAAATTTAGATGTTAAAAAAGGGAAAATAATAAAAGAAGAAGAAAAATGCAAATTTCTTTATAACTAGAAACCAAAATTCATGAAGGAAAAGTTTTTTGTTAGATGAAATAAAATTTTTGTAAAGTTTATTTCTGCAAAAAATTGTGAACAAAATAAAAAACAATTGACAATTGGAAAAAAATATTTGCAATTCATATAACAAAAGATTAGTCTCCCTAACATATAACGCTTCCAGAAATTCATTTAAAAAACCCAAGAATCCAAAAGAAAAATGGGCAAGGA
>NW_027257841.1:0-18818 GCF_043159975.1 Macaca nemestrina
TGGGGGTGCCGGCACCCCCCCCGATCGGGCTCCCAGCCGCCACCCCCGGCCCGCCCCCCTGGCTCTGGGAGCCCTCTATCAGCTGGGGGTGCCGGCACCCCCCCCGATCGGGCTCCCAGCCGCCACCCCCGGCCCGCCCCCCTGGCTTCTGGGAGCCCCATCGCCGGGGGTGCCGGCACCCCCCCCGATCGGGCTCCCAGCCGCCACCCCCGGCCCGCCCCCCTGGCTTCTGGGAGCCCCATCGCCGGGGGTGCCGGCACCCCCCCGATCGGGCTCCCAGCCGCCACCCCCGGCCCGCCCCCCTGGCTTCTGGGAGCCCCATCGCCGGGGGTGCCGGCACCCCCCGCGATCGGGCTCCCAGCCGCCACCCCCGGCCCGCCCCCCTGGCTTCTGGGAGCCCCATCGCCGGGGGTGCCGGCACCCCCCCCGATCGGGCTCCCAGCCGCCACCCCCGGCCCGCCCCCCTGGCTTCTGGGAGCCCCATCGCCGGGGGTGCCGGCACCCCCCCCGATCGGGCTCCCAGCCGCCACCCCCGGCCCGCCCCCCCTGGCTTCTGGGAGCCCCATCGCCGGGGGTGCCGGCACCCCCCCCCGATCGGGCTCCCAGCCGCCACCCCCGGCCCGCCCCCCTGGCTTCTGGGAGCCCCATCGCCGGGGTGCCGGCACCCCCCCCGATCGGGCTCCCAGCCGCCACCCCCGGCCCGCCCCCCTGGCTTCTGGGAGCCCCATCGCCGGGGGTGCCGGCACCCCCCCCGATCGGGCTCCCAGCCGCCACCCCCCGGCCCGCCCCCCTGGCTTCTGGGAGCCCCATCGCCGGGGGTGCAGGCACCCCCCGCGATCGGGCTCCCAGCCGCCACCCCCGGCCCGCCCCCCTGGCTTCTGGGAGCCCCATCGCCGGGGGTGCAGGCACCCCCCGCGATCGGGCTCCCAGCCGCCACCCCCGGCCCGCCCCCCTGGCTTCTGGGAGCCCCATCGCCGGGGGTGCAGGCACCCCCCGCGATCGGGCTCCAGCCGCCACCCCCGGCCCGCCCCCCTGGCTTCTGGGAGCCCCATCGCCGGGGGTGCAGGCACCCCCCGCGATCGGGCTCCCAGCCGCCACCCCCCGGCCCGCCCCCCTGGCTTCTGGGAGCCCCATCGCCGGGGGTGCAGGCACCCCCCGCGATCGGGCTCCCAGCCGCCACCCCCGGCCCGCCCCCCTGGCTTCTGGGAGCCTTGTGGACCCAAAGCCTCTTTCTCATATTCTGAGTAATATCATCTCCCCACGGAAAATTTTCAACTCCTTCTCAGACGATTGTACACCCCCAGTGTGCACACCCTCAGAGGGAGTAACCCCCTCTCTATTAGGAGTCACATCAGCCTCTTCCTCCCTCAATATTCAGAACAGTATCCCACCGTTGTTTCTACTTCCAGTGACACTGATTGTCATATCCTCCTCTCCCAAGCAGAAGTTGGAAACTCTGTCACGGGGGGTGTACACCGTCTGTGATATAGAAATTAACATCGTCCTCTCCCGGGTTTACAATCGTCCTCTCCCGGGTTTACATCGGGAGCAAGTCTATTAATCATTAATATTCATAATTATATGAATATTAATAATAATTATTGATATTAATGATCACAATAAAGAGAGTAAAAATGAATACTGGTTTCAAAGGTTAACGATTTGTAATCATAATGATTAGTAATATCACTATTAATAATAATATTATGATATTAGCAATTAATATGATTTAAATCAATACGCAGTGATGCTGGGAATACAATAATGATTAGTATTAGGAACTAATAATATTATTTGATGACATTAATATTAATAATTAATTGAAAGCAGGCATAATCATGTATTGAAAATCATTATCCATAATTAATAATGGTATCTTATGAATTTTTAGTATCATTGCTAATTATTAAAATCGATCATTGATGATTAATAATCATATTATTATTCCTCATTCCACAGGAAGTGTAAACCTACTTGTGATGCTGTTCTTAATATCCAGGGTCGGAAAGCAGGACTTTAGTTTTAATATCGCAGTAGGTGTACACTCACCACGTGACACTGATCCTAATATGAACGGGGGTAGAGTATCACATGACTCCAATTACAGCAATGGATGGATAGCTACGCGGTAATATTGCTCCTAATATTCCCGGAAGAAGCCTTTGCTATCAGTCCGAATATGGCACTGAGGGTACAGTTTTCTGAGATATAGTTCCTAGTATACGGAGTTGGAGAGGATGATAATAATTCGCAGGCTGTGTGCTCCCGCCCAGTGATATTGTAATTACTATCCTGGGAGGGAGAGGATGATATTGCACTCTGAACAGCAGGAGGCGTACACCCAGTCTGGGATATTGTTCCTAATATCCATGGAGGGGACAGGCCGATATTACTCGCCATGTGGCACAGGGTGGACATTCACCGTGTTTCATCCCTCTCAATATTCCAAGGCCGAGAGACAGATATTAATCTCAGTATCACAGACACTGGACAACCCCTTGTGATACTCTTCCAAATATCCAGATCAGGTTGCGAGGAGCCACCCCCGGACGGCCCCCCTGGCTTCTGGGAGCCCCATCGCGGGGGGGTCAGGCACTCCCCGCGATCGGGCTCCCAGCCGCCACCCCCGACCCGCCGCCCTGGCTTCTGGGAGCCCCATCGCCGGGGGTGCAGGCACGACCCCCGATCGGGCTCCCAGCCGCCACCCCCGGCCCGCCCCCCTGGCTTCTGGGAGCCCCATCGCCGGGGGTGCAGGCACGCCCCCCGATCGGGCTCCCAGCCGCCACCCCCGGCCCGCCCCCCTGGCTTCTGGGAGCCCCATCGCCGGGGGTGCAGGCACCCCCCGCGATCGGGCTCCCAGCCGCCACCCCCGGCCCGCCCCCCTGGCTTCTGGGAGCCCCATCGCCGGGGGTGCAGGCACGCCCCCCGATCGGGCTCCCAGCCGCCACCCCCGGCCCGCCCCCCTGGCTTCTGGGAGCCCCATCGCCGGGGGTGCAGGCACGCCCCCCGATCGGGCTCCCAGCCGCCACCCCCGGCCCGCCCCCCTGGCTTCTGGGAGCCCCATCGCCGGGGGTGCAGGCACCCCCCGCGATCGGGCTCCCAGCCGCCACCCCCGGCCCGCCCCCCTGGCTTCTGGGAGCCCCATCGCCGGGGGTGCAGCCACCCCCCCCGATCGGGCTCCCAGCCGCCACCCCCGGCCCGCCCCCCTGGCTTCTGGGAGCCCCTTCGCCGGGGGTGCAGCCACCCCCCCCGATCGGGCTCCCAGCCGCCACCCCCGGCCCGCCCCCCTGGCTTCTGGGAGCCCCATCGCCGGGGGTGCAGCCACCCCCCCCGATCGGGCTCCCAGCCGCCACCCCCGGCCCGCCCCCCTGGCTTCTGGGAGCCCCATCGCCGGGGGTGCAGCCACCCCCCCGATCGGGCTCCCAGCCGCCACCCCCCGGCCCGCCCCCCTGGCTTCTGGGAGCCCCATCGCCGGGGGTGCAGCCACCCCCCCCGATCGGGCTCCCAGCCGCCACCCCCGGCCCGCCCCCCTGGCTTCTGGGAGCCCCATCGCCGGGGGTGCAGCCACCCCCCCGATCGGGCTCCCAGCCGCCACCCCCGGCCCGCCCCCCTGGCTTCTGGGAGCCCCATCGCCGGGGGTGCAGCCACCCCCCCCGATCGGGCTCCCAGCCGCCACCCCCGGCCCGCCCCCCTGGCTTCTGGGAGCCCCATCGCCGGGGGTGCAGCCACCCCCCCCGATCGGGCTCCCAGCCGCCACCCCCGGCCCGCCCCCCTGGCTTCTGGGAGCCCCATCGCCGGGGGTGCAGCCACCCCCCCCGATCGGGCTCCCAGCCGCCACCCCCGGCCCGCCCCCCTGGCTTCTGGGAGCCCCATCGCCGGGGGTGCAGCCACCCCCCCCGATCGGGCTCCCAGCCGCCACCCCCGGCCCGCCCCCCTGGCTTCTGGGAGCCCCATCGCCGGGGGTGCAGCCACCCCCCACGATCGGGCTCCCAGCCGCCACCCCCGGCCCGCCCCCCTGGCTTCTGGGAGCCCCATCGCCGGGGGTGCAGCCACCCCCCCCGATCGGGCTCCCAGCCGCCACCCCCGGCCCGCCCCCCTGGCTTCTGGGAGCCCCATCGCCGGGGGTGCAGCCACCCCCCCCGATCGGGCTCCCAGCCGCCACCCCCGGCCCGCCCCCCTGGCTTCTGGGAGCCCCATCGCCGGGGGTGCAGCCACCCCCCCCGATCGGGCTCCCAGCCGCCACCCCCGGCCCGCCCCCCTGGCTTCTGGGAGCCCCATCGCCGGGGGTGCAGCCACCCCCCCCGATCGGGCTCCCAGCCGCCACCCCCGGCCCGCCCCCCTGGCTTCTGGGAGCCCCATCGCCGGGGGTGCAGCCACCCCCCCCGATCGGGCTCCCAGCCGCCACCCCCGGCCCGCCCCCCTGGCTTCTGGGAGCCCCATCGCCGGGGGTGCAGCCACCCCCCCCGATCGGGCTCCCAGCCGCCACCCCCGGCCCGCCCCCCTGGCTTCTGGGAGCCCCATCGCCGGGGGTGCAGCCACCCCCCCCGATCGGGCTCCCAGCCGCCACCCCCCGGCCCGCCCCCCTGGCTTCTGGGAGCCCCATCGCCGGGGGTGCAGCCACCCCCCCCGATCGGGCTCCCAGCCGCCACCCCCGGCCCGCCCCCCTGGCTTCTGGGAGCCCCATCGCCGGGGGTGCAGCCACCCCCCCCGATCGGGCTCCCAGCCGCCACCCCCGGCCCGCCCCCCTGGCTTCTGGGAGCCCCATCGCCGGGGGTGCAGCCACCCCCCCCGATCGGGCTCCCAGCCGCCACCCCCGGCCCGCCCCCCTGGCTTCTGGGAGCCCCATCGCCGGGGGTGCAGCCACCCCCCCCGATCGGGCTCCCAGCCGCCACCCCCGGCCCGCCCCCCTGGCTTCTGGGAGCCCCATCGCCGGGGGTGCAGCCACCCCCCCCGATCGGGCTCCCAGCCGCCACCCCCGGCCCGCCCCCCTGGCTTCTGGGAGCCCCATCGCCGGGGGTGCAGCCACCCCCCCCGATCGGGCTCCCAGCCGCCACCCCCGGCCCGCCCCCCTGGCTTCTGGGAGCCCCATCGCCGGGGGTGCAGCCACCCCCCCCGATCGGGCTCCCAGCCGCCACCCCCGGCCCGCCCCCCTGGCTTCTGGGAGCCCCATCGCCGGGGGTGCAGCCACCCCCCCCGATCGGGCTCCCAGCCGCCACCCCCGGCCCGCCCCCCTGGCTTCTGGGAGCCCCATCGCCGGGGGTGCAGCCACCCCCCGCGATCGGGCTCCCAGCCGCCACCCCCGGCCCGCCCCCCTGGCTTCTGGGAGCCCCATCGCCGGGGGTGCAGCCACCCCCCGCGATCGGGCTCCCAGCCGCCACCCCCGGCCCGCCCCCCTGGCTTCTGGGAGCCCCATCGCCGGGGGTGCAGCCACCCCCCGCGATCGGGCTCCCAGCCGCCACCCCCGGCCCGCCCCCCTGGCTTCTGGGAGCCCCATCGCCGGGGGTGCAGCCACCCCCCGCGATCGGGCTCCCAGCCGCCACCCCCGGCCCGCCCCCCTGGCTTCTGGGAGCCCCATCGCCGGGGGTGCAGCCACCCCCCGCGATCGGGCTCCCAGCCGCCACCCCCGGCCCGCCCCCCTGGCTTCTGGGAGCCCCATCGCCGGGGGTGCAGCCACCCCCCGCGATCGGGCTCCCAGCCGCCACCCCCGGCCCGCCCCCCTGGCTTCTGGGAGCCCCATCGCCGGGGGTGCAGCCACCCCCCGCGATCGGGCTCCCAGCCGCCACCCCCGGCCCGCCCCCCTGGCTTCTGGGAGCCCCATCGCCGGGGGTGCAGGCACCCCCCGCGATCGGGCTCCCAGCCGCCACCCCCGGCCCGCCCCCCTGGCTTCTGGGAGCCCCATCGCCGGGGGTGCAGCCACCCCCCGCGATCGGGCTCCCAGCCGCCACCCCCGGCCCGCCCCCCTGGCTTCTGGGAGCCCCATCGCCGGGGGTGCAGCCACCCCCCGCGATCGGGCTCCCAGCCGCCACCCCCGGCCCGCCCCCCTGGCTTCTGGGAGCCCCATCGCCGGGGGTGCAGGCACCCCCCGCGATCGGGCTCCCAGCCGCCACCCCCGGCCCGCCCCCCTGGCTTCTGGGAGCCCCATCGCCGGGGGTGCAGGCACCCCCCGCGATCGGGCTCCCAGCCGCCACCCCCGGCCCGCCCCCCTGGCTTCTGGGAGCCCCATCGCCGGGGGTGCAGGCACCCCCCGCGATCGGGCTCCCAGCCGCCACCCCCGGCCCGCCCCCCTGGCTTCTGGGAGCCCCATCGCCGGGGGTGCAGGCACCCCCCGCGATCGGGCTCCCAGCCGCCACCCCCGGCCCGCCCCCCTGGCTTCTGGGAGCCCCATCGCCGGGGGTGCAGGCACCCCCCGCGATCGGGCTCCCAGCCGCCACCCCCGGCCCGCCCCCCTGGCTTCTGGGAGCCCCATCGCCGGGGGTGCAGGCACCCCCCGCGATCGGGCTCCCAGCCGCCACCCCCGGCCCGCCCCCCTGGCTTCTGGGAGCCCCATCGCCGGGGGTGCAGGCACCCCCCGCGATCGGGCTCCCAGCCGCCACCCCCGGCCCGCCCCCCTGGCTTCTGGGAGCCCCATCGCCGGGGGTGCAGGCACCCCCCGCGATCGGGCTCCCAGCCGCCACCCCCGGCCCGCCCCCCTGGCTTCTGGGAGCCCCATCGCCGGGGGTGCAGGCACCCCCCGCGATCGGGCTCCCAGCCGCCACCCCCGGCCCGCCCCCCTGGCTTCTGGGAGCCCCATCGCCGGGGGTGCAGGCACCCCCCGCGATCGGGCTCCCAGCCGCCACCCCCGGCCCGCCCCCCTGGCTTCTGGGAGCCCCATCGCCGGGGGTGCAGGCACCCCCCGCGATCGGGCTCCCAGCCGCCACCCCCGGCCCGCCCCCCTGGCTTCTGGGAGCCTTGTGGACCCAAAGCCTCTTTCTCATATTCTGAGTAATATCATCTCCCCATCGGAAAATTTTCAACTCCTTCTCAGACGATTGTACACCCCCAGTGTGCACACCCTCAGAGGGAGTAACCCCCTCTCTATTAGGAGTCACATCAGCCTCTTCCTCCCTCAATATTCAGAACAGTATCCCACCGTTGTTTCTACTTCCAGTGACACTGATTGTCATATCCTCCTCTCCCAAGCAGAAGTTGGAAACTCTGTCACGGGGGGTGTACACCGTCTGTGATATAGAAATTAACATCGTCCTCTCCCGGGTTTACATCGGGAGCAAGTCTATTAATCATTAATATTCATAATTATATGAATATTAATAATAATTATTGATATTAATGATCACAATAAAGAGAGTAAAAATGAATACTGGTTTCAAAGGTTAACGATTTGTAATCATAATGATTAGTAATATCACTATTAATAATAATATTATGATATTAGCAATTAATATGATTTAAATCAATACGCAGTGATGCTGGGAATACAATAATGATTAGTATTAGGAACTAATAATATTATTTGATGACATTAATATTAATAATTAATTGAAAGCAGGCATAATCATGTATTGAAAATCATTATCCATAATTAATAATGGTATCTTATGAATTTTTAGTATCATTGCTAATTATTAAAATCGATCATTGATGATTAATAATCATATTATTATTCCTCATTCCACAGGAAGTGTAAACCTACTTGTGATGCTGTTCTTAATATCCAGGGTCGGAAAGCAGGACTTTAGTTTTAATATCGCAGTAGGTGTACACTCACCACGTGACACTGATCCTAATATGAACGGGGGTAGAGTATCACATGACTCCAATTACAGCAATGGATGGATAGCTACGCGGTAATATTGCTCCTAATATTCCCGGAAGAAGCCTTTGCTATCAGTCCGAATATGGCACTGAGGGTACAGTTTTCTGAGATATAGTTCCTAGTATACGGAGTTGGAGAGGATGATAATAATTCGCAGGCTGTGTGCTCCCGCCCAGTGATATTGTAATTACTATCCTGGGAGGGAGAGGATGATATTGCACTCTGTACAGCAGGAGGCGTACACCCAGTCTGGGATATTGTTCCTAATATCCATGGAGGGGACAGGCCGATATTACTCGCCATGTGGCACAGGGTGGACATTCACCGTGTTTCATCCCTCTCAATATTCCAAGGCCGAGAGACAGATATTAATCTCAGTATCACAGACACTGGACAACCCCTTGTGATACTCTTCCAAATATCCAGATCAGGTTGCGAGGAGCCACCCCCGGACGGCCCCCCTGGCTTCTGGGAGCCCCATCGCGGGGGGGTCAGGCACTCCCCGCGATCGGGCTCCCAGCCGCCACCCCCGACCCGCCGCCCTGGCTTCTGGGAGCCCCATCGCCGGGGGTGCAGGCACGACCCCCGATCGGGCTCCCAGCCGCCACCCCCGGCCCGCCCCCCTGGCTTCTGGGAGCCCCATCGCCGGGGGTGCAGGCACGCCCCCCGATCGGGCTCCCAGCCGCCACCCCCGGCCCGCCCCCCTGGCTTCTGGGAGCCCCATCGCCGGGGGTGCAGGCACCCCCCGCGATCGGGCTCCCAGCCGCCACCCCCGGCCCGCCCCCCTGGCTTCTGGGAGCCCCATCGCCGGGGGTGCAGGCACGCCCCCCGATCGGGCTCCCAGCCGCCACCCCCGGCCCGCCCCCCTGGCTTCTGGGAGCCCCATCGCCGGGGGTGCAGGCACCCCCCGCGATCGGGCTCCCAGCCGCCACCCCCGGCCCGCCCCCCTGGCTTCTGGGAGCCCCATCGCCGGGGGTGCAGCCACCCCCCCCCGATCGGGCTCCCAGCCGCCACCCCCGGCCCGCCCCCCTGGCTTCTGGGAGCCCCATCGCCGGGGGTGCAGCCACCCCCCCCGATCGGGCTCCCAGCCGCCACCCCCGGCCCGCCCCCCTGGCTTCTGGGAGCCCCATCGCCGGGGGTGCAGCCACCCCCCCCGATCGGGCTCCCAGCCGCCACCCCCGGCCCGCCCCCCTGGCTTCTGGGAGCCCCATCGCCGGGGGTGCAGGCACCCCCCGCGATCGGGCTCCCAGCCGCCACCCCCGGCCCGCCCCCCTGGCTTCTGGGAGCCTTGTGGACCCAAAGCCTCTTTCTCATATTCTGAGTAATATCATCTCCCCATCGGAAAATTTTCAACTCCTTCTCAGACGATTGTACACCCCCAGTGTGCACACCCTCAGAGGGAGTAACCCCCTCTCTATTAGGAGTCACATCAGCCTCTTCCTCCCTCAATATTCAGAACAGTATCCCACCGTTGTTTCTACTTCCAGTGACACTGATTGTCATATCCTCCTCTCCCAAGCAGAAGTTGGAAACTCTGTCACGGGGGGTGTACACCGTCTGTGATATAGAAATTAACATCGTCCTCTCCCGGGTTTACATCGGGAGCAAGTCTATTAATCATTAATATTCATAATTATATGAATATTAATAATAATTATTGATATTAATGATCACAATAAAGAGAGTAAAAATGAATACTGGTTTCAAAGGTTAACGATTTGTAATCATAATGATTAGTAATATCACTATTAATAATAATATTATGATATTAGCAATTAATATGATTTAAATCAATACGCAGTGATGCTGGGAATACAATAATGATTAGTATTAGGAACTAATAATATTATTTGATGACATTAATATTAATAATTAATTGAAAGCAGGCATAATCATGTATTGAAAATCATTATCCATAATTAATAATGGTATCTTATGAATTTTTAGTATCATTGCTAATTATTAAAATCGATCATTGATGATTAATAATCATATTATTATTCCTCATTCCACAGGAAGTGTAAACCTACTTGTGATGCTGTTCTTAATATCCAGGGTCGGAAAGCAGGACTTTAGTTTTAATATCGCAGTAGGTGTACACTCACCACGTGACACTGATCCTAATATGAACGGGGGTAGAGTATCACATGACTCCAATTACAGCAATGGATGGATAGCTACGCGGTAATATTGCTCCTAATATTCCCGGAAGAAGCCTTTGCTATCAGTCCGAATATGGCACTGAGGGTACAGTTTTCTGAGATATAGTTCCTAGTATACGGAGTTGGAGAGGATGATAATAATTCGCAGGCTGTGTGCTCCCGCCCAGTGATATTGTAATTACTATCCTGGGAGGGAGAGGATGATATTGCACTCTGTACAGCAGGAGGCGTACACCCAGTCTGGGATATTGTTCCTAATATCCATGGAGGGGACAGGCCGATATTACTCGCCATGTGGCACAGGGTGGACATTCACCGTGTTTCATCCCTCTCAATATTCCAAGGCCGAGAGACAGATATTAATCTCAGTATCACAGACACTGGACAACCCCTTGTGATACTCTTCCAAATATCCAGATCAGGTTGCGAGGAGCCACCCCCGGACGGCCCCCCTGGCTTCTGGGAGCCCCATCGCGGGGGGGTCAGGCACTCCCCGCGATCGGGCTCCCAGCCGCCACCCCCGACCCGCCGCCCTGGCTTCTGGGAGCCCCATCGCCGGGGGTGCAGGCACGACCCCCGATCGGGCTCCCAGCCGCCACCCCCGGCCCGCCCCCCTGGCTTCTGGGAGCCCCATCGCCGGGGGTGCAGGCACGCCCCCCGATCGGGCTCCCAGCCGCCACCCCCGGCCCGCCCCCCTGGCTTCTGGGAGCCCCATCGCCGGGGGTGCAGGCACCCCCCGCGATCGGGCTCCCAGCCGCCACCCCCGGCCCGCCCCCCTGGCTTCTGGGAGCCCCATCGCCGGGGGTGCAGCCACCCCCCCCGGATCGGGCTCCCAGCCGCCACCCCCGGCCCGCCCCCCTGGCTTCTGGGAGCCCCATCGCCGGGGGTGCAGCCACCCCCCCCGATCGGGCTCCCAGCCGCCACCCCCGGCCCGCCCCCCTGGCTTCTGGGAGCCCCATCGCCGGGGGTGCAGCCACCCCCCCGATCGGGCTCCCAGCCGCCACCCCCGGCCCGCCCCCCTGGCTTCTGGGAGCCCCATCGCCGGGGGTGCAGCCACCCCCCCCGATCGGGCTCCCAGCCGCCACCCCCGGCCCGCCCCCCTGGCTTCTGGGAGCCCCATCGCCGGGGGTGCCGGCACCCCCCCCGATCGGGCTCCCAGCCGCCACCCCCGGCCCGCCCCCCTGGCTTCTGGGAGCCCCATCGCCGGGGGTGCCGGCACCCCCCCCGATCGGGCTCCCAGCCGCCACCCCCGGCCCGCCCCCCTGGCTTCTGGGAGCCCCATCGCCGGGGGTGCCGGCACCCCCCCCGATCGGGCTCCCAGCCGCCACCCCCGGCCCGCCCCCCTGGCTTCTGGGAGCCCCATCGCCGGGGGTGCCGGCACCCCCCCCGATCGGGCTCCCAGCCGCCACCCCCGGCCCGCCCCCCTGGCTTCTGGGAGCCCCATCGCCGGGGGTGCAGACACCCCCCCCGATCGGGCTCCCAGCCGCCACCCCCGGCCCGCCCCCCTGGCTTCTGGGAGCCCCATCGCCGGGGGTGCCGGCACCCCCCCCGATCGGGCTCCCAGCCGCCACCCCCGGCCCGCCCCCCTGGCTTCTGGGAGCCCCATCGCCGGGGGTGCAGCCACCCCCCCCGATCGGGCTCCCAGCCGCCACCCCCGGCCCGCCCCCCTGGCTTCTGGGAGCCCCATCGCCGGGGGTGCCGGCACCCCCCCCGATCGGGCTCCCAGCCGCCACCCCCGGCCCGCCCCCCTGGCTTCTGGGAGCCCCATCGCCGGGGGTGCCGGCACCCCCCCCGATCGGGCTCCCAGCCGCCACCCCCGGCCCGCCCCCCTGGCTTCTGGGAGCCCCATCGCCGGGGGTGAAGGCACCCCCCCCGATCGGGCTCCCAGCCGCCACCCCCGGCCCGCCCCCCTGGCTTCTGGGAGCCCCATCGCCGGGGGTGCCGGCACCCCCCCCGATCGGGCTCCCAGCCGCCACCCCCGGCCCGCCCCCCTGGCTTCTGGGAGCCCCATCGCCGGGGGTGCCGGCACCCCCCCCGATCGGGCTCCCAGCCGCCACCCCCGGCCCGCCCCCCTGGCTTCTGGGAGCCCCATCGCCGGGGGTGCCGGCACCCCCCCCGATCGGGCTCCCAGCCGCCACCCCCGGCCCGCCCCCCTGGCTTCTGGGAGCCCCATCGCCGGGGGTGCCGGCACCCCCCCCGATCGGGCTCCCAGCCGCCACCCCCGGCCCGCCCCCCTGGCTTCTGGGAGCCCCATCGCCGGGGGTGCCGGCACCCCCCGCGATCGGGTTCCCAGCCGCCACCCCCGGCCCGCCCCCCTGGCTTCTGGGAGCCCCATCGCCGGGGGTGCCGGCACCCCCCCCGATCGGGCTCCCAGCCGCCACCCCCGGCCCGCCCCCCTGGCTTCTGGGAGCCCCATCGCCGGGGGTGCCGGCACCCCCCCCGATCGGGCTCCCAGCCGCCACCCCCGGCCCGCCCCCCTGGCTTCTGGGAGCCCCATCGCCGGGGGTGCCGGCACCCCCCCCGATCGGGCTCCCAGCCGCCACCCCCGGCCCGCCCCCCTGGCTTCTGGGAGCCCCATCGCCGGGGGTGCAGGCACCCCCCGCGATCGGGCTCCCAGCCGCCACCCCCGGCCCGCCCCCCTGGCTTCTGGGAGCCCCATCGCCGGGGGTGCAGGCACCCCCCGCGATCGGGCTCCCAGCCGCC
Organism: Macaca nemestrina; assembly: GCF_043159975.1. NCBI lineage: Eukaryota > Metazoa > Chordata > Mammalia > Primates > Cercopithecidae > Macaca > Macaca nemestrina. The sequence goes on from NW_027257841.1 coordinate 12,679, forward strand.
ACCCCCGGCCCGCCCCCCTGGCTTCTGGGAGCCCCATCGCCGGGGGTGCAGGCACCCCCCGCGATCGGGCTCCCAGCCGCCACCCCCGGCCCGCCCCCCTGGCTTCTGGGAGCCCCATCGCCGGGGGTGCAGGCACCCCCCGCGATCGGGCTCCCAGCCGCCACCCCCGGCCCGCCCCCCTGGCTTCTGGGAGCCCCATCGCCGGGGGTGCAGGCACCCCCCGCGATCGGGCTCCCAGCCGCCACCCCCGGCCCGCCCCCCTGGCTTCTGGGAGCCTTGTGGACCCAAAGCCTCTTTCTCATATTCTGAGTAATATCATCTCCCCACGGAAAATTTTCAACTCCTTCTCAGACGATTGTACACCCCCAGTGTGCACACCCTCAGAGGGAGTAACCCCCTCTCTATTAGGAGTCACATCAGCCTCTTCCTCCCTCAATATTCAGAACAGTATCCCACCGTTGTTTCTACTTCCAGTGACACTGATTGTCATATCCTCCTCTCCCAAGCAGAAGTTGGAAACTCTGTCACGGGGGGTGTACACCGTCTGTGATATAGAAATTAACATCGTCCTCTCCCGGGTTTACATCGGGAGCAAGTCTATTAATCATTAATATTCATAATTATATGAATATTAATAATAATTATTGATATTAATGATCACAATAAAGAGAGTAAAAATGAATACTGGTTTCAAAGGTTAACGATTTGTAATCATAATGATTAGTAATATCACTATTAATAATAATATTATGATATTAGCAATTAATATGATTTAAATCAATACGCAGTGATGCTGGGAATACAATAATGATTAGTATTAGGAACTAATAATATTATTTGATGACATTAATATTAATAATTAATTGAAAGCAGGCATAATCATGTATTGAAAATCATTATCCATAATTAATAATGGTATCTTATGAATTTTTAGTATCATTGCTAATTATTAAAATCGATCATTGATGATTAATAATCATATTATTATTCCTCATTCCACAGGAAGTGTAAACCTACTTGTGATGCTGTTCTTAATATCCAGGGTCGGAAAGCAGGACTTTAGTTTTAATATCGCAGTAGGTGTACACTCACCACGTGACACTGATCCTAATATGAACGGGGGTAGAGTATCACATGACTCCAATTACAGCAATGGATGGATAGCTACGCGGTAATATTGCTCCTAATATTCCCGGAAGAAGCCTTTGCTATCAGTCCGAATATGGCACTGAGGGTACAGTTTTCTGAGATATAGTTCCTAGTATACGGAGTTGGAGAGGATGATAATAATTCGCAGGCTGTGTGCTCCCGCCCAGTGATATTGTAATTACTATCCTGGGAGGGAGAGGATGATATTGCACTCTGTACAGCAGGAGGCGTACACCCAGTCTGGGATATTGTTCCTAATATCCATGGAGGGGACAGGCCGATATTACTCGCCATGTGGCACAGGGTGGACATTCACCGTGTTTCATCCCTCTCAATATTCCAAGGCCGAGAGACAGATATTAATCTCAGTATCACAGACACTGGACAACCCCTTGTGATACTCTTCCAAATATCCAGATCAGGTTGCGAGGAGCCACCCCCGGACGGCCCCCCTGGCTTCTGGGAGCCCCATCGCGGGGGGGTCAGGCACTCCCCGCGATCGGGCTCCCAGCCGCCACCCCCGACCCGCCGCCCTGGCTTCTGGGAGCCCCATCGCCGGGGGTGCAGGCACGACCCCCGATCGGGCTCCCAGCCGCCACCCCCGGCCCGCCCCCCTGGCTTCTGGGAGCCCCATCGCCGGGGGTGCAGCCACCACCCCCCGATCGGGCTCCCAGCCGCCACCCCCGGCCCGCCCCCTGGCTTCTGGGAGCCCCATCGCCGGGGGTGCAGCCACCCCCCCCGATCGGGCTCCCAGCCGCCACCCCCGGCCCGCCCCCCTGGCTTCTGGGAGCCCCATCGCCGGGGGTGCAGCCACCCCCCCCGATCGGGCTCCCAGCCGCCACCCCCGGCCCGCCCCCCTGGCTTCTGGGAGCCCCATCGCCGGGGGTGCAGCCACCCCCCCCGATCGGGCTCCCAGCCGCCACCCCCGGCCCGCCCCCCTGGCTTCTGGGAGCCCCATCGCCGGGGGTGCAGCCACCCCCCCCGATCGGGCTCCCAGCCGCCACCCCCGGCCCGCCCCCCTGGCTTCTGGGAGCCCCATCGCCGGGGGTGCAGCCACCCCCCCCGATCGGGCTCCCAGCCGCCACCCCCGGCCCGCCCCCCTGGCTTCTGGGAGCCCCATCGCCGGGGGTGCAGCCACCCCCCCCGATCGGGCTCCCAGCCGCCACCCCCGGCCCGCCCCCCTGGCTTCTGGGAGCCCCATCGCCGGGGGTGCAGCCACCCCCCCCGATCGGGCTCCCAGCCGCCACCCCCGGCCCGCCCCCCTGGCTTCTGGGAGCCCCATCGCCGGGGGTGCAGCCACCCCCCCCGATCGGGCTCCCAGCCGCCACCCCCGGCCCGCCCCCCTGGCTTCTGGGAGCCCCATCGCCGGGGGTGCAGCCACCCCCCCCGATCGGGCTCCCAGCCGCCACCCCCGGCCCGCCCCCCTGGCTTCTGGGAGCCCCATCGCCGGGGGTGCAGCCACCCCCCCCGATCGGGCTCCCAGCCGCCACCCCCGGCCCGCCCCCCTGGCTTCTGGGAGCCCCATCGCCGGGGGTGCAGCCACCCCCCCCCGATCGGGCTCCCAGCCGCCACCCCCGGCCCGCCCCCCTGGCTTCTGGGAGCCCCATCGCCGGGGGTGCAGCCACCCCCCCCGATCGGGCTCCCAGCCGCCACCCCCGGCCCGCCCCCCTGGCTTCTGGGAGCCCCATCGCCGGGGGTGCAGCCACCCCCCCCGATCGGGCTCCCAGCCGCCACCCCCGGCCCGCCCCCCTGGCTTCTGGGAGCCCCATCGCCGGGGGTGCAGCCACCCCCCCCGATCGGGCTCCCAGCCGCCACCCCCGGCCCGCCCCCCTGGCTTCTGGGAGCCCCATCGCCGGGGGTGCAGCCACCCCCCCCGATCGGGCTCCCAGCCGCCACCCCCGGCCCGCCCCCCTGGCTTCTGGGAGCCCCATCGCCGGGGGTGCAGCCACCCCCCCCGATCGGGCTCCCAGCCGCCACCCCCGGCCCGCCCCCCTGGCTTCTGGGAGCCCCATCGCCGGGGGTGCAGCCACCCCCCCCGATCGGGCTCCCAGCCGCCACCCCCGGCCCGCCCCCCTGGCTTCTGGGAGCCCCATCGCCGGGGGTGCAGCCACCCCCCCCGATCGGGCTCCCAGCCGCCACCCCCGGCCCGCCCCCCTGGCTTCTGGGAGCCCCATCGCCGGGGGTGCAGCCACCCCCCCCGATCGGGCTCCCAGCCGCCACCCCCGGCCCGCCCCCCTGGCTTCTGGGAGCCCCATCGCCGGGGGTGCCGGCACCCCCCCCGATCGGGCTCCCAGCCGCCACCCCCGGCCCGCCCCCCTGGCTTCTGGGAGCCCCATCGCCGGGGGTGCCGGCACCCCCCCCGATCGGGCTCCCAGCCGCCACCCCCGGCCCGCCCCCCTGGCTTCTGGGAGCCCCATCGCCGGGGGTGCCGGCACCCCCCCCGATCGGGCTCCCAGCCGCCACCCCCGGCCCGCCCCCCTGGCTTCTGGGAGCCCCATCGCCGGGGGTGCCGGCACCCCCCCCGATCGGGCTCCCAGCCGCCACCCCCGGCCCGCCCCCCTGGCTTCTGGGAGCCCCATCGCCGGGGGTGCCGGCACCCCCCCCGATCGGGCTCCCAGCCGCCACCCCCGGCCCGCCCCCCTGGCTTCTGGGAGCCCCATCGCCGGGGGTGCCGGCACCCCCCCCGATCGGGCTCCCAGCCGCCACCCCCGGCCCGCCCCCCTGGCTTCTGGGAGCCCCATCGCCGGGGGTGCCGGCACCCCCCCCCGATCGGGCTCCCAGCCGCCACCCCCGGCCCGCCCCCCTGGCTTCTGGGAGCCCCATCGCCGGGGGTGCCGGCACCCCCCCCCGATCGGGCTCCCAGCCGCCACCCCCCGGCCCGCCCCCCTGGCTTCTGGGAGCCCCATCGCCGGGGGTGCCGGCACCCCCCCCGATCGGGCTCCCAGCCGCCACCCCCGGCCCGCCCCCCTGGCTTCTGGGAGCCCCATCGCCGGGGGTGCCGGCACCCCCCCCGATCGGGCTCCCAGCCGCCACCCCCGGCCCGCCCCCCTGGCTTCTGGGAGCCCCATCGCCGGGGGTGCCGGCACCCCCCCCGATCGGGCTCCCAGCCGCCACCCCCGGCCCGCCCCCCTGGCTTCTGGGAGCCCCATCGCCGGGGGTGCCGGCACCCCCCCCGATCGGGCTCCCAGCCGCCACCCCCGGCCCGCCCCCCTGGCTTCTGGGAGCCCCATCGCCGGGGGTGCCGGCACCCCCCCGATCGGGCTCCCAGCCGCCACCCCCGGCCCGCCCCCCTGGCTTCTGGGAGCCCCATCGCCGGGGGTGCCGGCACCCCCCCCGATCGGGCTCCCAGCCGCCACCCCCGGCCCGCCCCCCTGGCTTCTGGGAGCCCCGTCGCCGGGGGTGCCGGCACCCCCCCCGATCGGGCTCCCAGCCGCCACCCCCGGCCCGCCCCCCTGGCTTCTGGGAGCCCCGTCGCCGGGGGTGCCGGCACCCCCCCGATCGGGCTCCCAGCCGCCACCCCCGGCCCGCCCCCCTGGCTTCTGGGAGCCCCGTCGCCGGGGGTGCCGGCACCCCCCCCGATCGGGCTCCCAGCCGCCACCCCCGGCCCGCCCCCCTGGCTTCTGGGAGCCCCGTCGCCGGGGGTGCCGGCACCCCCCGCGATCGGGCTCCCAGCCGCCACCCCCGGCCCGCCCCCCTGGCTTCTGGGAGCCCCGTCGCCGGGGGTGCCGGCACCCCCCGCGATCGGGCTCCCAGCCGCCACCCCCGGCCCGCCCCCCTGGCTTCTGGGAGCCCCGTCGCCGGGGGTGCCGGCACCCCCCGCGATCGGGCTCCCAGCCGCCACCCCCGGCCCGCCCCCCTGGCTTCTGGGAGCCCCGTCGCCGGGGGTGCCGGCACCCCCCGCGATCGGGCTCCCAGCCGCCACCCCCGGCCCGCCCCCCTGGCTTCTGGGAGCCCCGTCGCCGGGGGTGCCGGCACCCCCCGCGATCGGGCTCCCAGCCGCCACCCCCGGCCCGCCCCCTGGCTTCTGGGAGCCCCGTCGCCGGGGGTGCCGGCACCCCCCGCGATCGGGCTCCCAGCCGCCACCCCCGGCCCGCCCCCCTGGCTTCTGGGAGCCCGTCGCCGGGGGTGCCGGCACCCCCCGCGATCGGGCTCCCAGCCGCCACCCCCGGCCCGCCCCCCTGGCTTCTGGGAGCCCCGTCGCCGGGGGTGCCGGCACCCCCCGCGATCGGGCTCCCAGCCGCCACCCCCGGCCCGCCCCCCCTGGCTTCTGGGAGCCCCGTCGCCGGGGGTGCCGGCACCCCCCGCGATCGGGCTCCCAGCCGCCACCCCCGGCCCGCCCCCCTGGCTTCTGGGAGCCCCGTCGCCGGGGGTGCCGGCACCCCCCGCGATCGGGCTCCCAGCCGCCACCCCCGGCCCGCCCCCCTGGCTTCTGGGAGCCCCGTCGCCGGGGGTGCCGGCACCCCCCGCGATCGGGCTCCCAGCCGCCACCCCCGGCCCGCCCCCCTGGCTTCTGGGAGCCCCGTCGCCGGGGGTGCCGGCACCCCCCGCGATCGGGCTCCCAGCCGCCACCCCCGGCCCGCCCCCCTGGCTTCTGGGAGCCCCGTCGCCGGGGGTGCCGGCACCCCCCGCGATCGGGCTCCCAGCCGCCACCCCCGGCCCGCCCCCCTGGCTTCTGGGAGCCCCGTCGCCGGGGGTGCCGGCACCCCCCGCGATCGGGCTCCCAGCCGCCACCCCCGGCCCGCCCCCCTGGCTTCTGGGAGCCCCGTCGCCGGGGGTGCCGGCACCCCCCGCGATCGGGCTCCCAGCCGCCACCCCCGGCCCGCCCCCCTGGCTTCTGGGAGCCCCGTCGCCGGGGGTGCCGGCACCCCCCGCGATCGGGCTCCCAGCCGCCACCCCCGGCCCGCCCCCCTGGCTTCTGGGAGGCCCCGTCGCGGGAATCTGATAGAGTGTGTCCGGCACCACCCCGATCGGGCTCCCCAGCCGCCACCCCC
>NW_027257842.1:0-18617 GCF_043159975.1 Macaca nemestrina
TGGGCCAGGGTGCTGGGTGTGCCCGTCTTTGTGACCTCACTGAGATTGCTGACCTCTGGCCCTTGGTGTCCCTTCCTGTGGAGGTAGCAGCCCCCAAATCCCTGCCTCCCTTCAGCACTGACTGAGGCGGCCCTGAAGTCTCCCCAGGGCTGAGACTGTTTCTAAATCCTGTTAACTGCACACCCACATGAAAAACAAAAAACAAAATATCAAGTATGCAGACAGGAAAAGAAAAATACGTGAAACCTCCCTTATTCAACAGGCATTTAAAAAGTAACAGGAAAATTGTGATAGTCTTTAAACAACCACCAGCTATCACGTCCTCTTGAAATGTTTTAGCTAATCAGGAACATCTTTACCAAGCACTTGTGTGTTCAGGAAATCAGTTGACAGGTCCCAAATAACCTCGGAGCCTGCGACCTGACCCCCACTCACGCACATCACCTTTCCAGAGGAACGTGTCCTGGACACCTTTCAAATGGTGAGGAACAGGAACAAGGGTAGCTTTCCCTCAACACCACAAAACAAGCTCGACCCCGAGGAGCCCGGAGAACAGCGACGTTTGTTTAGATGCTTTCCCACTGTCCTTGTCAGAGCAAACATTCCCATCCCACACCGCCCAGTGTTTAACTCTCCCTGGGATACCAGCAGCCGTCAACCCTCAACAAGCTGGAAACAGAGGCCAAGCTGATAGGAGGCCTCTCTCCATTCCTTACTGAATTCGCTCAGGACACGGATGTTCCCAAACACATATGGCCCCGAGTATTCCACACCTGGGGAACATTCAAACAGCAGACTCTGCAAAGACGTTCCCCTAAAGAGAAACTCAGTTTCTAACTTCCCTTAGGGAAAAACAGGAGACCCAGAACTTTCCAGAAAATCAAGTGTGAGAGGAAGCCACTCACCTCTGGCACTTCCTAAACCTGCCTTCCCGCGGGTGCTCAGGGATGTCCCCGCGACAGCCCCGTCCACCCAGGACGGCAGCAGGGCTCAGGCAGCCAGCACCTGGGCAGCTGGCGAAGCAACCCCAGGGTGAAAATGCCATCCCAGGCACCACTTCCCGGAGCCCCTCAGCAAGAAAAACAGAGGTGGGACAGAACCGAGGGCTGACTCGAGGCTGGGGAGCCACAGACCCGCACAGCTCAATCATCGGACATGCTCTTCTGTGGACAGAGCCCAGGGAGAGGCCAGCACAGAGACCCTCGTGCCGGCTCCACAGGCCAGCGTCCTCCAGGGCTGCAAGTTTGTGATCACAGCTTCAGAATTTGGTTCCAGAATCTTCCGGAATCAAAGACGCACCAAACTGTAAAGCTGCCAGGACAGCAGGGCCCAGGAGCAGGCTCAGGGGAGGACCACTTAGAAACCCCACACACAGCATACACGTGTGCATGCTTACTCCACACATGCCACCGCTTCACCCAACAGTATACACGCAAACGCATGTATGTACTCCATACACACCCTCAAATACACTCACCAAATATGATGCGTGTACACACTCCACACACACCCTCAAATACATACGACACACATGAACATGCTCACTCCACCCACACCTGCTAAATACACTCAACCACACATGCACAAACGTGACACACGTGCACACTCATTCCGGACGTCACACCCCTCACCAAGTACACAGGTGCACACACCTCCAAGTTCAGAACCTGTAGACTCCACAAGCTTTGGTTTCCCCCACTGTTTCTCTCATCACATGAGATCCACACACAGGTGTCATTTACTGACATCTAACACCCGGGGAGGCCCTTAGACAGAACTGCAGTCACAAGTCGGCTTCATTCAGGCATTCATCACCAGCCTCCTGAAGCCACCTCCTGTCCCCAGGGGGAGCGGGGGCCGAGACCGGAGACGTCACTGGGCTTACAGATCCCCAGGCTGGCAACCCAGCGAAATGAGGAGGGCTGGGCCACGGCCCTGGAGGGAGACGGGTACTGGCTCAAGTATGCGGAACATGAGTCCTCATTTCCAGACAGTGTCACCTACAATAGCGTCAGGTGAAAGCCAGTGGTTTGGCATTCCTGGGATAGACAGTTCTGGAAATACAAGGGAAGCTTTTTACTCCTCCCCTCTGAACACATGAGGTCCATGGTCCCCTCACATCTAACACTGGGAATCCGAATCGGTGACTTCTTGTCCACCTGAGGACCACCCAAGAGGATCCACACACCTGCTACAACAGCAGCACCGCACCTGGTCTGCAGGGGAGCAAAGCAAATCCCACCTTTATGGCTAAAACTGGATTACCCTGACACTGGCAGCCTGCAGTGTGTGTATCGTCAAGCCCCCACGTCTGTGCCACCTGCAAGAGGAACACAAGCCCTTAGTCCCAGGTTCTCAGGACGGCCTGTGAGGTAGATGCTGGCACCTTCCCATCTCCCAGGGGAGAGGAGAGAAGGCCACGGTCAGGGCTTGCATATCAGGAGGCTCGGGATTCAAACCCCATCTGCCTCACAAAGCAGCCCTTACCATTCAAGTGACTTCTATCATCAGCCTTAAAATGTACCACAGTTACCAGCAATTCTGAGTGCTGTTCCTTGGGACATCATAAGCAAACATTTTGTTAGAAAGGTTTTGCCAAATCTGCTTTCAAAATCCTATGGTATGAAATGACTAATGAAAATTTGAGCTATGAAATAAAGCACATAGTTAAATGAATCCCAAAATGACTATCGCGAAGGAAGTTTTAACTTGAAGTGAAAAATATCCTCCAAATGACATCAGCCAGAATTATCTTCAATCATTACTGATCCCATATGCTTCAGGAATTATACAGCATCATCTCAGATATGAACTTAAAACCATTAGCTGAATGCACATTTCAGCACAACCAAAGTTCTGCTATAATAAGCAGCACAGGCGTCTCTGGAGAGGATTTTAATTGGGACTACAAACGATGTGCACGATCGTGGTAAGAGGTTTCATTCTGGCTGTTCTCCAAGGTGCGACACAGAGAAACACCACTAACCTCAAAGACACCTGCTGCTTTGTAATGAGATGAGAGACGATGTGGACGGACTACTGTAAATATTCGAAAAGGAGAAACAATGCAAGGAAAGAATCGTATCAGTTACCCTTTACATTCTTAGAAAAAAACGATTTTTCTTTTGGGATGATTTTAAAAGAAAATGACATTTCTGGATTTTTTTTTTAACTTTTCTTTCTGAGACAGGGTCTTGGCTCTGTCGCCAAGATTGGAGTACAGTGGAGCAATAGCAGCTCACTGTAGCCTTAAGTGATCTTCCCACCTCAGCCTCCAGAGTACCAGGGACCACAGGCACGCACCACCACACTCAGCTAACTTCTGTTATACAGATGGGGTCTTGCTATGATGTCCAGGCTGGTCTTCAACCCCTTGGCCTCAAGTGATCCTCCTGTCTTGACCTCACAAAGATTTAGCCTAAGCGACCATGTCTTATCGGAAAACAGACATTAGAGCAAATGCATTTCTGTAAGATTTTCTACCTCTTTTCACTGGAGAAAAAGGTAACTTGCCTCCAAGGGTCGGAGACAAAGACGTTACTGCAGACAAGAGCGCTGTGCATCCCGGGAACCGCTACACCACGAGGCACGGCCGTGCACACTGGACGCAGGAGTAACAAACGAGGCTAGCACAGGCCGATGCTGGCCCTCTCCAGAAGCAGGCCTATCCTTCCTCCTCTCCTCAGCCCCCTCTCCCTTCAGGCCTCAGTGGCTGCTGACAGCGGAGAGGCCACAACTAGAGGAGGCTCTCAACTCCACCAGGGACAGGAGTCCCGGACGCTGGGGACTCAACTGCTGTCCTCCGCATCCACCTCCTTCTGGTCCAGCCTTCTCAGGAGCCAGGCGTGGCCACTTTGACCCTCTTTTCCCTTCTGTGGCTCCTACAAAAAACCAGTCAGAGAGCCCAGGCTGCCTCGCACTCCAGGGATACCTGGCACAGGCCCCCTCCATGTCCTTATCCAAGCTCCTGGGGCCAGAAGGGTCTTGCAATATTTCACTTTCCAGTTGACCATCCCCAGCCTGAAATCCAAAGTGCTCTAAAGAGCATTTCCTTCGAGTGTCATGAGGAAGCTCAGAATGTTTCAGGTTTTGGAGCATTTTGGAGTAGGGACTCTCAGCCTTAATTTGAACCTCTTCAAGGAAGCCACACACTGAAGCCCCCGATGTCCACCCTACAGAATCCCAGCACACCATCTGAAGTCCTCAACAACAGATTTTCTTTCTTCAAAAATAACCACAAGTCACAAACTCACACGCAATCACAGAAGGGGGTTGTGGACACCCACACAGATGATGAAATTTAACTGTCACATTTTTACCTAGGTAATTTAAAATCATTCCTCAAAACACACCTGTTTTACTGAGTTGCATTTTAAGGTGAACACACACAAATCATTTCAGGGAAACAAACGTCACTTTGGGCTGCGTGTGGTTTCTTGACTCCCGTGAATAACTCGGCGTTCACCCTCACTTCTGGATAAGGGAGACGATGCAAAGAAAACTGTTAAAACAAAGACATGAAAACAAGTTTAAGAAGGGTTTGAAAGGTTCCTCCTGTCCTCCTGGAGGGGAGACGAGGATGCCTGGAAAGCTCACGGGGGACAGGAGCACAGCCTCCTCGGTGTGTCATGGACGCTGCCTCACCAAGGGGAGAGGATGATGCCTGGAAGGCTCACAGGGGTGGGAGCACAGCCTCCTCAGTGCTTTTCTACACTCAGCAGCTTCAGAAATTCCTGCAGAAGCAGAACACATCATGAGAACTGAGACTGGAACACCCCAAAGAAAGGGATGAGGGGTCAAAAAAAGCATTCGATCATTACCAAGGAGCGCGGGCATGAAGCCGCTTCAAAGACCGTGTGAGAAGTCACTCATAGGCGTTTCAGAAAATAAGGGTAGTGCGAGATTGCTCGATCAGCTCAAACAGGCTGCCGTCCCTCAGGCCATGAAGTCCCTGAGATGAGCCTGTCACTGAGCAGAAGTCACTCGCATCTCTGCCAGAGAAAGTACTACAAGCTGACACATAACCTCATGAAACCTAGGCTTCAGCCGGTCAACAGTGAGTCTGACATGGTACATCCCTCCAGATAGTTAAAGACCCCAGGGGTTCATCGGACAACCTCGAAGGGCTGTGTCTGTCCAGCTCCTTTTCCAAGTTCTGGATGATTTTTCCTAATGCAGTATAAGCAGCATGTTCCAATAGAGATGTAATTAACTGGATGGGTGTCCTCTTAATTTTGAAATTAGAAACACACTTGGCCAGGCACGGTGGCTCATGCCTGTGATCTCAGTACTTTGGGTGGCTGAGACAGCTGGACTGCTTAAGTCCAGGAGTTCAAGTCCAGCCTGGGCAACATTGCAAAACTCCATCTCTACAAAAAATACAAAACTAAGTCAGGGATGGGGACACATGGAACATGTGCCTGTGGGTCCTGGCTACTCAGGAGACTGAGGCAGGAAGATCACTTGAGCCTGGGAGGTTGAGGCTGTAGTAAGCTGTGCTCACACCACTGCCTGGGCAACAAAAAGGTTTTTTTGCCTGTCTCAAAAAAACCAAAGAGAAAAAGAATTATATACCTGACTAGGCCAAAATAAAAGAGGCCTTCGCTGCCTACATAAAGGGCTTTCAGAATTCACTTCCATCCTTAGGAAAGGGGGCCAACACCAGGCTGTGTCCCTTAAGATGCCCTGTCTCATATGGGAAAAAAAATCAAGAGAAATCAAATAAAGGCCATAAAATACATCAGTTTCAACACTAAAATTTGATAGTATGCTTTAAATTGAAGATGAGTTAAGTCACATTTCCAAACCTCTGAAAGCACGGTTACTGGGAGGGAATGGTTTGCCACACACAAACGCAGCTCTGTAAAAGTGCCCAGGCTGGATGAAGGCTCAAACGTCAGTGCAAGGAGAAAGTCTGAACAAACTCTCTCCTGCCCTGCTGCTGTCCTCTTCCAAAACACACTGTTTATCTGTCAGTTTAGAACAAGGCCTAGGGAGGTGGGAGGCAGGCCTGGGAGGGTCACCTAGCATCCAAGCTCCTCACCCACACAACTGCACGAGGCTGAGCTGAGCAGTACACACAAACACAACTAATTCTCCCCAAAAAGAAGACGGAAGGCAGCACACTGCCATGCCAGGCACCCTGCAGATGAGAAGATTGAGGGGAGCCAGAGGTACCTTTAATCTTGCTTGCATGGTGGAGGGAGAGGAATAATGCCACTCACTTGAGTGTTGCACAATTCTTTCTAGCACTGAGTGGCAGAAAACAAAAATATAGATGCTTCCTCAGATAAATGTTTCTGAAGAACTGAACATAAATTACGTTCAGGAAATAGCATTATGAATGCCTCAAGTGCTTCTGTTTTCAATAATCCCAGAGTAATTCTATAAACCCGGGAATCAGCCTCACCCAACTCCAGGATCACAGCCCAGGTGACGTGGGCACACGTATCCTGAAGCTCCAATACTCAACTAAAGTGGGGCGAGTGAAAATGATCCTGGGTATAATTTACACGGACACAGGAAGGTGGCTGAGCCCCAAACCCCTAAACCAGGAAGACCAGTGTCCTTCAGGGGCCTCACCTCTGTCCTTTCGCAGCCTCTGGGAACCACCACTCTGCTCTCTACTGACACAAACGCCCCTCCCAAGGTACAACACCAGGAAGATCATCATTCAAAACTGAGGAACGTGGCAGAACAAAGCTGTCAGGAGATTTTAATCACCAACACCACTTGTTACATGACCCAAAGATGATTAAAATCCCAGGCCCTTCAAGACTGAATGCTATCTATACTTAAATGCATTTCATCACCATATTGGGGGGTTATTCCTTTGTTTTGCTGCAAATATATCCAACTGCTGTAAAAGGAAAAGGCAATTTGTTAACGAAGCTTCTTGGAGTGTCTCAACAGGCCTCGAGGTAGGATAAAAGGCAGGACTTCCTGGCAGAAACGCTCAGCTCTGAGGTCAGGTGGAGTTCTTGAGCACCAACCAAGGCAAAATAAGGTCGAAGACCACACCACACTTTCCTCAATCACATCTTCATTCCACCTTTCCTTCTATTTCTCACGACTTCACTGGGAGAAATTGTGCTAAAAGAAAATGGAAACACAGACATACATAGGAGACCCTACAGATGCTGAGAATGGGTGCAGCCATCACAGTCCGAATGTCCTTTCAGGGCCATCTGACCTGGCTGGGATCCAAGTATCCGAGGGCAGGATTTTATGTCAGACCCGTGAAGCCAAGATTACAGCCACTGAACGGCAGTTTTCCATCCCACGGAAACCGGCCTTGGTAGGGGCTTCCTCGGGGACCACCGACCTCAAGCCACCACCCGTCAACTACTTCAACTAACCTACATCATGGCAGAGGCCTCCCTAGGCAGACCAGCCCTGCCCAAGTCCTACTTCATGGCAAACCCTCCAGACAAACGTCCTTGGCCTCTTCCGGGAGGCTGTGCTCGGAAGGTGCCCTCATTTACTTCTGTGGCTCTGAGACATTTAACTAGAGCCCAACACATTTCTTCCTGTTCACATAGTATTGAGTTAAAAGATTTTTATGAGTAAACTTTCACTGGGAAAAATACCATTTCAGGAGCCCCAGTGACCACAATGAAAATGTTTTTACCTTCCCTTACGTGACATCGGCAACGCCAGGTCCAGGAAACGTTCTGGATCTCAGATAATGGCAAATCCACTCATAGTAAGTCTTGGTCTTGTTTCACAAGCTATCAAATGCTGCCCAGAAGCAGGAAAAACCCCACAACGTGGCAGGGAGGGGCGACCAGCGTGAGTTCTAAGGCCAGACCACCCGGGTCTGCTGACAGCGTGGTGAGGGGCAAACAGTGCAGGGTCTAAGGCCAGACCGCCCGAGTCCCGCTGATAGTGTGGCTTCAGGAGTTTCCTAAACCCTCTGCTCTCCAAGTTTCATGTCAGAAAAATGCAGTGATAACCGTGTCCACCTCGTTTAAATATGTATATATATACACACACATATATATATACTCCAAACCTACAGCCCTATAAAGGTCATTAATCCTAGTTATCATCAAGGCATTGAGCGATCAATAATGAGCCATCCCCCTGGCTGCTGACCTGCCTCAGCCCCACCCTCCGGAAACCCCGGATCCACACCAGCCACACAGGATGAGGCCAGGGAAGGAGCAGGACTGTGTCTTGGGAACTTAAACTCTGGAAGCTGAGTTAAATCAGTGCCGCTCAAATCTTGTCACCAACTATCTTGTTAAATTGGGAGATTCCATCTCTGGGGATCTTGAAGGAACCTGAGGTTCTGCATTGAGTGAGATGAGCACTCGTGCTGCAATGAGATGGCAGGGAAAGCAACCGAATCTGGGGTCGCAGCTGCCTGAGGCTTGGGTCCCACCGGGAAAGTGGCACCAGGGCCCTCAGGACTGTGGCGGAGGTCCCAGGAGGCAAGTCCCGGTGCAGAGACTCATGGACCCAAAGATTGCTCCAGGGCCAGGAGGGGCTGCTGCGCTGACAGCCACGAGGCAGGCAGCCTTCGAGCTCCTCCAGCTGCCATCCTGCAGGCAGGGAGGACAGTGCCCAGACCACCCTGGGGCTCCCCCCAGCCTGCCAGGCTGGTACTCTTACTCCAGCCACTGACAAGAGTCCCCATGTTGCAAGCTAGGTTGAAACAGTGCCTCAGGCCTCGGGGCACATGCACCCCCCTGCAGGGCTGGGATGGCTATTCCCACACATCCCCAACTCACAGCAAAACTTAAAAATGAAAGTTGGAAGATACAGCCAGGAAACCAATGCTCAAGAGGCAACTCCAGGGTGACTCTTCCTAGAGCTATTGCTATTGAACATCTTTAAAAACATTTCCAGGGTGACTTCCTAGAGCAATTGCTGTTGAAAATCTTTAAAATTCTTCATTTCAAAATTAGCTTTTATTACACTGTCTTCCCTATTCTACCAAGACTCTAGAAAACAAAACCATTACAATTTCCAATTCTATCTTATAGCAAGTTAGAAATACACGTTTCCTCAAAGGATTCTACATGTTTCCTTGGCAATATCCTTTCCACGCCTCGTACTACTGCCCACAACAGAGAAGGCTTTTCCAACTCAACCCAACCCAACCCAACCCAACCCAACCCAACCCAACCCAAGGGCCCTGAGACAGGCCCCTAACGAATTGTCTACAAACTCTTGAAACAGGCTTGCCCTGACAAATCATCTGCAAACTCCATCTTCCATTAAAAACAGTACCGAAAATGAGCATATTACCACTTTTTAAAAATTACTGTAAAGTGGACAGTGTTCAGTTCTGTGAATTTCGGCACAAATATTCCCATAATCATCATCACACAAGCAGAACAGTCCAACAGCCCCAAACCCACTCACGGGGCCTCATAAGCATACCCTCCCATTCTCAGCAACCACCCTCTCCGTGTCCTCCCATGACTCGGGTCTATCTTTTGCGAGCGTTGTGGCAAAACACTCGCAAAATCACAATTTCCTGGGCATCGTGCTTGGAGGTGCACCCAGGGTGTCCTGTGATCAACAGCCAGGCCTCGGGGCTGCTGGGTATTTATTATTCCACATATGGCTGTGGCACATTGTAACTTGTTTTGGACAACTATAGACAGCGCTATTAACATCTGGGCACAGTTTTTCTTAAACATCAGATTCTGTTTCTCTAGGGTAAATACCCAGGATTGGGGTCACTGGGACCCACGTTTGTGTGAGTTCAGTTTTGTAAGAAACCGCCAAGCTGTCTGCACCGTGCTGAACCCCAGCATCGCACAGGAGTCCCGACTGCCTGTCCTCACCAGCACCTGGGGCTGTCGGAAGACCTTAGTCAGGCGCTCCAGCAGGGGTGTGAACAAATTCACTGCGGCTTCGGTGCACATCTCGGTGCAACCAGTCATGCTGAAGGTCATTTCAGATGCTTTCGGGCCATCCTCCCGTCCTTCTCAGCGAAGCATCTGTTCAGGTCTCTTCCGCTTTTAAGTCAGGTGGTTTGTTCTCTGTCATGAGCCGTGGGAGTCCTGTGCATTCTGGATACGAGTCCTTTGCCGGCTGCATGGTTCGTGGACATCTTCTCCCCATCTATCGAAAATGTGTCTCTTCAATTCCCTAGGGGTGTCTTTTATATTAGAAGTTTAATTTTGATGAGTCTTACCTACTTGTTTTCTTCCTTGATTATGGATCATGGTATGGCTAAGAGCTCTCACCCTAGGTCTCCACAATTTCCCTTTCTTCTGCAGGTTTTGTAGTTTGGTATTTTACATTCAGGGCTATGACCCACCTTAATTTTCATACAGAAATTACTCCCTGTTTTCACTCTTTTGCATACGGCTGTCCCATAATTCCAGCACCATTTGTTGAAAAGACTCAAATTCCACTGAACTGCTTTTGCGTCTTTGGATCTGTTCTTGACTCCACTCTGTCAGCTGACCCGTGTGTGTGCATCCTGAGCATAATTTATGACTTTAGTGGCTGTCTCTGTGAAAAAAAGTAACTCTGTCTGGAAGCAAAAACTACATTAGAAGTGCTCTAAATAAGATTCTTCCTGTTGTCAGGAGAGCAAAGCCACTGCCCTAAGCAGAGGTGAGGCCTCAACAGCTCCCAGGCACAACCTTAACAAACAATGGGGAAAGGAATTCATTTCAAGGGCCACAACGTGAGACCAGCATAGCCATGAAAACTGCAATAATTTCACAACAGAATGAAATTCATAAAGAATTGCTCAGAAGCGTGTGATAAGTTACATAAATCACTGTTCCTTAAATTCTGACGGTTGACTAGAACAGAAATAGCTTCACGGTACAGTTCAAACAGGAGAAAGGTAGGTAGGGGTGGTTTCCACACCACACAGGGCCTGCAGGAAAGGGACACTCTTCCTCTAAACGGGAGATCCCGGGAGTGATGTGATAAGCCATGGTGAGAGGCACAGAACTGTGCAAGCCGGAGTCGCGGCCTTTGCCCCACCACGGAACCTGTGTCCATAAACGACGAGGCTCAAATGTCAGGCCGGGGCAACCGAGGCAGTTATCAGGGGACAAGAAAACGAGCGCACGGTGGAGGCAAAGGTCTGAAATCGCGCGGCAACTTCGAGTCAAGTGGGACAAACTGACTCAAAATACAGGTTTCAAAAACCACCACAGAGAGCTGCTCCTCGGCTCTGGAAAGGCTAAGTGACTAATGCCCACACTGAGCATCTGCTCCCAGAGACGACCCTGGTGACCTAAGGCCCAGCTGCTCCGAACCCGCGCAGAACCTCAGTGAGGAACTTTGTTGGTATCTTACAGCACATTGACATGTTCCCTTAAAATCTGGTATTTCATCAACAATGCAGGCGCCAGCTTTGACTCATACACATTTCGATTAAACAAGATAATTTACACCCTGACCGTGCCAGGTAAGAGGTTTACTACAATCTTTAAACAGAGCCAGAGGCTACAGTCTGCTCCTACACAACACCATGTCTCTACAAGTTCCATGGGTTTTTACTTTCCATGTCTTCACTTGCCTAGTGCTAGAAAGCAGATAAAAACAGAAGGAACCCAGAAACACTACTGAATGAGACTCAAATATCTTGCAGTCATCATCGAGATGAGATGTTTATTAAACAGAAATGTTCTCCCCTGTAGAAAGCAGCACACACCAACACGCACCGATAACTGTCGCCAGCATTCCAGATCATCTTCCCTTCCATGGCCACAGTGCAGGGCAATGGACCACGCACACCTGCAGACCCACGGAAAGCGGGGTGACACGGCCGATTCTTGTAGCGAGCAGGCCAGGGTGCACTCAAAGTGCATCTCTTTCCAGAGGGCCACCACGCAAAGTTACACATTTATTCCACGAGTTAATGGCACTGCACCAAACATTTCTGTAAGATTATCTTAGCAAGCTTTTCCTTCTGCCTAAAATGTCCTGACACAAACTGAAAAAGCTCATGCCCCCTTGGAATGCGCCCCACTCCTAGAGACCCGGACCCAAGGGAAATCTGACCTGAAAATGGGCAAACCCTCACTTTGCAGAGGGACAGGGACTCGGGGCCACAACTTGACCTCAGAGCAACACAAGTGCAGAGACAGCACCCCAGGACACCCTCTCCACCGAAATTCAAGGAGGAAAACCAACGCCCCGCCCCCTTGCGGAAACCCCCGGCTGCTGGAGCAGACGCCTGCCGGCGTGTGCAGCCTCTCCCGTCCCACGTTCCGGGCTCAGCACCTGTGCCTCAGCCCTGGCACTGCTCGCCACACCCACAGGTGTGCCAGGAGGGGCATGTCCTAAGGTCTCCACTGCACCAAAGCCTGCAAGGCAAAGGGGCAGCTCCCTCCAGCAGGAGTCCAGAAGCACACACTGCACCAGCGTCAAGGCGTGAGAATTCTCCCCTCGGTCTCCGAATCTCCAGTCTGTTGCCCGCCACGGTCTTCTGCCAACGACGAGGCCCAAGCTGGGCGGCACATTTGGTTCTCACCATTTCCCTTGTCAAATCAATACTGCAAACATATCCAATTCATCCTGTCACTAAAAATGAAATAATCCGCCATCTCCATCACAGATGATGCAATCAGGTTTTCATTACCGGGTTTTTGTTTTGTTTAGTTTTTTGTTTTTTTTCTATTTTGAGATGGAGTTTCTGCTCTGTCGCCCAGGGTGGAGTGCAGTGGTGCGATCTTGGCTCCCTGCAACCTCTGCCTCCCGGGTACAAGTGATTCTCCTGCCTCAGCCTCCCAAGTAGCTGGGATTACAGGTGCCTGCCACCATGCCCGGCTAATTTTCATATTTTCAGTACAGACGGGGTTTCACCATGTTCACCAGTCTGGTCTCGAACTCCTAACCTCAGGGGATCCACCTGCCTCCTTCTCTCAAAGTGCTGGAATTACAGGCATAAGCCACCACTCCCGACCATTACTGGTGTAATTTCTAAGCCACTCTCTCACACCCACTCCCTTTTTTTTTTTTTTTTTTTTAAGAACCAGCTTTATGCCTATATTTTTTTCAAGAGAACCAGTTACCCCATTTCAAGTACAAATAAGACATGGTGTTTAAAAACCAAAAATGCCCATTTGCACAGAAGTCTCCAAATACCCAGTCGATTTAAGCCTTGAGAATAACATCAAGCTGTTGGCTGAATACAACTTCCCTTTCCATCTGTCTGCCTGTGAGTTAGACACAAGGATGAAGCCACGAGCTAGGGACATAAAGGCAGGAACCAAGGTAGCGGAGACTCCAAATAAAAGCTGGAAGACCAACACAAATGCACCACACCCTGCACACCCTCCTCTCCTTCCTTTTCAGAATTTCCAGAGGATGAAACAGGGACCTTTCTCAGACGTCCCACGATGCAGGCGGCCAGAGGGGAAGGCGGCGGCAGCCTGAATGAGGCGACCGGGAAATCACATTCCACAAACAGAAATTCTCCATGTGCTTTACATCCTCTGTCTCTGAAGAACTATGCCAGGCTAACAGTCGCTAGAAAACCGCATTCAAGTGTCATTTCCCATTTCAAGCAAAGAAAACAGTGACGGGGCATGAGGGAAAAACATAGCCATGTGTTCTGGGCTATTAAATAAGGTTTTTTCTGTTATAAACGTATAATTTTACATTCTCAGATTTCTGTATAATTGATATGCTTCCTAATTAGCAGACATAGTAATAAAAAGTGAATTCCAAGTGTAAGATCGGAGGAACCGGTCACATGGCTTCAGGTTCTGCTACTGTGTTTCAACTTAAGAAAATGGTTCTGTGTGTTGGTAACAAGGCCTGAGAGTCTGTGTGAGAGTCAGTGTGGCTGTAATCAGGGTTCGTGTTGGTTCCCTAGCAGAGGATGTTACACTGTTACATTATCTTCTACAAAAAATCCTGAAAAAAATGAAGGCTGAATAGACATACACACCCTCCCAAAATAATCCAAATGTCCACCGATATGAAAAACAGATGAATTACGGCTTCCATCGTGGAATATTCTTCAGCAGTGAAAACAAACTATAGCCACAGGTGCCAACTAGGATAAAGAAAACCTTTTAAACACGCTTAAAGTGAACTGACTAGGCAGAATTCCTTGATTACAGGCATCTGCTCCAAAAGGGTACTGTTATTAATCCTGTGATGTAGAATGATAGTTAGCAACCCTGTTTCGGGGCACATCTAGAAAAAAGCAAAATAATGACTACACAATTTTAAATTCTTTGTAAATTATAACTATTACTATGAAAATTCTAAAAATGTGAAAATCTTCCCAACTGTTATTGGACACGCTTCAAAATAAATACCCTGGCATTGCTTGCCACACCCACAGTTGTGCCAAAATAAATGAAAATATAGCCCAAGGTAGTAGAATTGAAACCTGAAGATGTACGAGCCGTCCCTGTCTCGCTATCTATACATCGGGTAGAAATTTAAGAGCAGGTAGTGACACTGCAATGCAAGGCTCAAACCAACTGGGTATTTGGAAACTTCTATGCAAAGTGGCATTTTCGGTTTTTAAACACGGTGTTATTTGTACTTCAAACAGGTAACTTTTTGATTCCCTTGGAAAAAATATACCCATAAACCTGGTCTAAAAAAAAAAAAAATACGGGAGTGGGTATGAGAGAGAGTAGCTTAGAAATTTTAAAAGTATCAGCAGGGAGCAGTGGCTCATGCCTGTCATCCCAGCACTTTGAGAGGCAGGCCCAAGGGGCCTTTGAGGACACCGGTCTCCTCTGCTGCCTGCCTGCTGGACTGACCCCCCAGGACATTCACTGGGTTTCCACCCCTGTCTCATTCAACATCCCAAGGGTGGTCTTCATTCTCGTCTGGGGCTTAGCTCTGCCCCAATTTCCTAAATCTCTGCCCTCAGAGCCTGAAAACACCCACGCCCAGGGTCACCCTAAGTCCACGTTTACCCCAGAGAGTCCCCATTTTATGTTTTCCAGGCATCGCCTTAGTGATAATTTATCCTGTAAATTCCAACTGCCTTCACACCTCACCCCTGCTGTCTCCCAGCAGAACCCACTCAGATGCACATGCCCCAGACCCACACCCAGGTCTGTACATGCTGCCCTGCTCTACCCATGTGGGGACCACCTCTCTTTCTTGAGGAATCAGCTGGCGATCATCTCCTTGTGGAGGGCTGCCCTGACTTCCAACTCTCTCCAGCAAAGGCAGAAGCCGTCCTCGGTAACTTCCTCAAAACTCAGGCCAAGTATGAAGATGGCGCAGACGCTAGCTGTGCCTGGGATGCCAAGGGCAGGGTCCACAGATGCTCTGCACATGGCCCGGGGCACCGCCTGAACACAGCAAGTGCTGAAGAAATAAAACTGACATGCGATGACCTCTGATAGGGCCTCCTTCACCATCCACATCTGTCTCCCCTCTGGACAGTAAAATCCACAAGACACGGAGGGCTTGTCTCACTCATCTTCAAACTCCCAGGGTCACCCTGGCAGGTAAAGGGGACTCAAATGTCTTCTGAAGGAAGCAGCTGGTTAGCTGCCAAGTTGAAGGGCCTCTGAAATTCAGAGCTCTGCAAAGGAGTCCAGCACACTTTATTATGAATGACTCCAACCACGGCAGAAGTGGCCGTGGAACCAGTGCTAACCAATTCAGGGTTTGTTCACTGTTTCTCAGTTCATTATCACAACGCATTCTCACAGAGCAGCTGCGCACAGATCCTCAGACATCTACACAGAGTGGGACGATGGCGCCAAGTCACGTCAACGTCCTGTTGCAGACTGGGAGACAGCAGTCAGACACGGACCCAGGCAGAGCACAGACCTCGCGTTAAATCGGCTCCGTGTAAACAGCACTCCCTGCCAGGCCCTTTCCTATCTGCACAGCTTCTACAAATTCAACTCTCGCACCTGACACCTAAGAATACTGCACACCCCCATGTGAATCCCCTACTCACCTCCCAAAATGACCCGCCATGGCCGAGTACAAAAAATTTCAACATAAGGGAACTGGAGGGCATGTGGGGCTTTCTCGAGTCCCTGCTGCCTCCTGATGGGAGGGCCCAATGCTTCACACCCCTAGTGAAGGGCGGGTCTCTTTGGCCCCCCGGCTTTGACCTGGAGCTTAAATCAGCATTAACTAATTTCACTTTCCAGGACCGACTTCAAAGGCCTGTAAAGCCAGAGAAGGGAGAGGAGATGGAATACGCCCTCACCTCAGATCTGCTGCAAGCACACACTTCTCAGATGCGTCCCAAGGTGCACAGCGTGTCCGATGCCTGTTTCACATCCACCGACCTGCAGGTCTTCTATGTGGCATCAGCCTCCTGGGCACTGGGAACAAGAGGTATAATGGCAAGTCCCTTCTGCAGCAAAGCTGAGGCAAAGGGACCCAACACATTGGAACTGACCTTTTTCTGACAGTATCAAAACAGAAGGAAAATACTGTACAGTCAACTCCCCCTCACGCAGGTTTATTTACCTGTGACTCAGAGGCCATGACAGAGAACTTCAGGTTCTTACCGATTCCTATTTTCCCCATCCAGGAAGCCTTTGTTTTTAATATCGTACGAACTTGCCATTTTGTAGGCCAAAAACAGCAAATATTGGCAGTTTCCTACAGTTCAACTGAATAAAATATGATCATGGCCTTTTGTGAAACCATGAAGAAAAGGTGGATATCTCAATATGTGTTTCCAGACTGGCTTTGTTCCTGAAGCGGTAACTCTGTTCACTCAGGATATTAGACACTGAAGAATAAACATCAATATCCCACCAAGAAAACCAAAGGAATGAAATAATTTTGCATCCACCTTGGAACCTTTTTAGGACAAGGCAGGACACAAACTTCTAAAAAGCTGCAATTGTCCCTCTGTATACACAGGGACATGGATTCCAGAACATGCCCCGAGTTTACCCAAATCTACGTATCCACAGGACCCCACGGCCACCCTATGGAACCACATGTAGGAAACGTCGGCCCTCCACAAAGCCAGGTTTTTTCAATAAGGGTTTGGTTGGAAAAAAAATTAACATAAGTGATCCTTCGAAGCTCAAAACCCATGTTGTTCAGGGTCAGCTGCATTTATTACTTGTGTCATATCTGAGGCCTAAAAGCCATCATTCTCGATACCTTAATGTGATGGTTAACAAACTAACTGTTCCGATTAGAAAGAGGAAAAAGCTTATTTTTAAGCTGACAATGAGAGTGGATGCGGCTACGGTGAACGGAGAACAGACCTAAGCCAACACCAAGGCTGGGGTGACTGCCTGTGCTCAGACCCACCAGGGCCTGTTCTTCCATCTCCCTCTGCTGAAAGGGATAACCTCCTTCTCCCCCACGACTAAAGGGCCTTTTTAAAATATTCACATGAGAAGTGCTATGAAAAGCTGAAAGGTCACAGATAACATTTTTAAAAATAAATATTAACGTAAGCATTTAATTTTCGTATAAGGAGTAAGGAAAGGATCCAGTTTCAGCTTTCTACTTATGGCTAGCCAATTTTCCCAGCACCATTTATTAAATAGGGAATCCTTTCCCCATTTCTTGTTTCTCTCAGGTTTGTCAAAGATCAGATGGCTGTAGATGTGTGGTATTATTTCTGAGGACTCTGTTCTGTTCCATTGGTCTATATCTCTGTTTTGGTACCAGTACCCTGGTGTTTTGGTTACTGTAGCCTTGTAGTATAGTTTGAAGTCAGATAGCGTGATGCCTCCAGCTTTGTTCTTTTGACTTAGGATTGTCTTGGAGATGCGGGCTCTTTTTTGGTTCCATATGAACTTTAAAGCAGTTTTTTCATACGAAAATTAATTCAAGATGGATTAGAGACTTAAATGTTAGACCTAATACCATAAAAATCCTAGAGGAAAACCTAGGTAGTACCATTCAGGACATAGGCATGGGCAAAGATTTCATGTCTAAAACACCAAAAGCAACAGCAGCAAAAGCCAAAATTGACAAATGGGATCTCATTAAACTAAAGAGCTTCTGCACAGCAAAAGAAACTACCATCAGAGTGAACAGGCAACCTACAGAGTGGGAGAAAATTTTTGCAATCTACTCATCTGACAAAGGGCTAATATACAGAACTTACAAAGAACTCAAACAAATTTACAAGAAAAAAACAAACAACCCCATCAAAAAGTGGGCAAAGGATATGAACAGACATTTCTCAAAAGAAGACATTCATACAGCCAACAGACACATGAAAAAATGCTCATCATCACTGGCCATCAGAGAAATGCAAATCAAAACCACAATGAGATACCATCTCACACCAGTTAGAATGGCGATCATTAAAAAGTCAGGAAACAACAGGTGCTGGAGAGGATGTGGAGAAATAGGAACACTTTTACACTGTTGGTGGGATTGTAAACTAGTTCAACCATTATGGAAAACAGTATGGCGATTCCTCAAGGATCTAGAACTAGATGTACCATATGACCCAGCCATCCCATTACTGGGTATATACCCAAAGGATTATAAATTATGCTGCTATAAAGACACATGCACACGTATGTTTATTGCGGCACTATTCACAATAGCAAAGACTTGGAATCAACCCAAATGTCCATCAGTGACAGACTGGATTAAGAAAATGTGGTACATATACACCATGGAATACTATGCAGCCATCAAAAAGGATGAGTTTGTGTCCTTTGTGGGGACATGGATGCAGCTTGAAACCATCCTTCTTA